>NC_052352.1:36289067-36459624 GCF_009727055.1 Benincasa hispida
ATATGACCCTGGAAAGTAGTTTTGTACCATTGTGGACGAACTTAGGCACAAACGGTCGAGAAAGAGTCCGAAAAGAACGAACTTTGGATTTCTACAAGTGGAAGTCTGCTATGACTAAAAATTTGGACGAAGTTTGGTTCAAAAGGTACTTATGAACCTGAAAAGTAGTTTTGTACTATTGTGGACGAACTTAGGCACAAAAGGTCGAGAAAGAGTCACAAAAAGGATGAACTTTGGATTTCTACAAGTGGAATTCTGGTATGACTAAAAATTTGGAGGAAGTTTGGTTCAAAAGGTACTTATGAACCCTAGAAAGTAGTTTTGTACTATTGTGGACAAACTTAGGCACAAAAGGTCGAGAAAGAGTACGAAAAGGATGAACTTTGGATTTCTACAAGTGGAATTCTGGTATGACTAAAAATTTGGAGGAAGTTTGGTTCAAAAGGTACTTATGAACCCTGGAAAGTAGTTTTGTACTATTGTGGACAAACTTAGGCACAAAAGGTCGAGAAAGAGTACGTAAAGGATGAACTTTGGATTTCTACAAGTGAAAGTCTACTATGACTAAAACTTTGGACGAAGTTTGGTTTAAAAGGTACTTATGAACCCTGGAAAGTAGTTTCGAATCATTGTGGATGAACTTAGGCTAAAAAGGTCGAGAAAGAGCCGCAACGAACGAACTTTGGATTTCTACAAGTGGAAGTCTGCTATGACTAAAAATTTGGACGAAGTTTGGTTTAAAAGGTACTTATGAACCCTGGAAAGTAGTTTCGAATCATTGTGGATGAACTTAGGCTAAAAAGGTCGAGAAAGAGCCGCAACGAACGAACTTTGGATTTCTACAAGTGGAAGTCTGCTATGACTAAAAATTTGGACGAAGTTTGGTTCAAAAGGTACTTATGACCCTGGAAAGTAGTTTTGTTTGATTTTTAGATAAAATTGAAAAAAGAAAACAAAACAAAAACAAAAAATGGAAAAATGGATTTTTCCATTATCCATCACCTAACTAGCTCACACATATTGCAATATTTTGCCTTAGTCTCTCCAAACATGAGCTGCAAGTCATGCATCTCTTCTCTTTACATGTTGATCTACAATATAATGAAGAGATTGGAGTGAAAATCGGGCATGCAACCAAAAGAGTTTTGAGAGAAAAACTGGTCTGAAGAAAGGTTCTTCAACAAGGTTGCAGCAGTGAGCTTTTCTCCTTCATCCCTTGATTCAAGCTTGTTTCGAGTCCCACAATCAATCTAGAGCACTAAGAGAATAGTGGGGAAGATCTTCAGGTGGTCTACAACAAGATATGGAGAATATTGCAGTTAGAGAAGAAGCTTTGAAGAAGTTCTACAAGAGGTATGTTTTGAAACCCATTTTTTCTGCAGAAGCATGCTTTATATTATACCAAAATTAATGAATTTGAATGCTTAGATGATCCTTGTGCTTCCGCTGAAATTATTCAATCCTATAGTCAATTTATCCCTCCTCTGAATTGAGTCATTTTCAACCAGCCATTAATATCAAAACAACTCTTTGCTCCTATAACGACTAGCCATCATTAATTTAGTCAAAAAATCATTAACTTACTTAACAATTTCCCATAAGTCTGACCCGCCATTTTAGGCTCTAGAGTTCCGCCCTAAGTAGCCAATCCGAAGGGGAAAAATCCAATTATGGCAAAAACTAAAGTGACCCTATCCATTTCTGGAGTTCACCTTGATATTGACCAACTGCACAAAACCCATCCGAAGGGTGACGCTCCCAAGGCGCCACAAGGGAGTACAAAATGATCTCACGGTGCAAACTAATGATAGAGACCATAGGACGTGTTGACACACACCCTTCATCTACTTACTATAAACACTCTCTCCGTCCACCTTGATATTGACTTATGCAAACACTATTCGAAGGGGGATTCTCCCAAGGGACCACGAGGCCAAGCATGAATATCACGGCGTGAACATTCAGGGAGAAACATGAGTGAAATCATTGACATATCAGATACATCTCTTCCTCCCACTAAGTATTTTATAACCTAGGGTTTAGTTTACTTAGAAAAAACACGGCTAAAAATTTTAACTAAGTGACTTTTTAGGTTTGCCCAAGAGTAACTTTTACCTTGGATAGTTAAACAACTTTTTGATTATCATCCATTAAACTCTTTAACGAAGTCTTTGACCAACTGTCGCATGCTTGCAGAAAATCTATCTAATTCACCTTTCCAGGTAGGTTCTCAAGTAGGGGTGTTCCGTTTCCGTCAGCTTAAGTCCCCAGCCTAGACAGAACCTACCTTAGACAAAAGGTCCCTTATAGATAGATCTAATACAATTTTAATCTTTTATGCCAATTAATTTAATCCTATTAAATCGATTTAAAAAGATTAAACTAGGTTGCTAATCCCATTAGAACTATGAACTTAGGTCTATCTCAATCCAATTTTAAAACCCTTTTAAAACATGAGTTCACCCTAAGTCCGCATGCAACTCTTTCTTATCGATTTTAGTTCTAATTTCTATTATAACGCTTATAACAAAAGCGTCCAAAATCATTCACAACGCAAAAAAAACATGTATAAGACATTCATAATGCTTATAAGTGTCATGTTCTATGCATTGTTCATTCATTGCTACCTTTTATATAACACTTATACAAACAAGTAACGAACCAAGCAAAACGTGCTTCCATTCACCCTTATACTATAATGCTTATAATATAAAGATGATGCATGAATATGCTTGCTGTATGCAAAAATATAACTCTTATATTTCATGATGCATGCACATGCTTTCTTGTAATTTCATCATACCATATTATAACACTTATAATACATGATGCATGAATAATTGCACAACCTAAGGTGGGTTTCAAATCTATATGTCATACACTATGTCATATAAACCACATACATCTCATGTATATAAAACAAAAGTTGATGAACGGGGATAATTTGCCTCAAATCCTCAAAACCAAAAGCTAACTATTACAAATGCAAAGAGTCACCAGTTCAAACAGGCGAACCGGGTCTTGAACCGTCCGGTCAAAGTCCACGTCTCCACTGATTGTGTACCAAAACACCTCTCCATCGTCTACACAAAAGAGCAAATGCTTTACTCAATCGTTTACCTATGCTTCTAGAGCTAAACGATTGTTTAACAACGATTGTGTACCTTTTACTATGCAATGAAGCACGAGGTACGCGATCATGCAGCGCGCCACGCACAATGTAATCTTTAAACGATCGTCTAAACGACAACGATGCGATGAAGCACAATCGTCTAAACAATCACTGAGCGAGCGCCTACTTATCGTATACCGCGTGATCGTGTAGTCAGTGACTATGCGATGAGCATGCTAACTACACGATCATTCAGTGCATGCCCTTTTACTACACGATGAGCATCAAATGATCCCACTCGATCGTTTACCTCCAGCGTCTAGGAAATCGGGCAACCAACGCTACGCAACAGAGCAAACACTTTACCCCATAATTTAGCATTAGCTAAACGATCGTTTAGTAAATATTACACGATCAAATAGAAAAATCTACACAATCGTTTAGACAAATCCCAACGATCGTTTACCTGAGGCTACACGATACGACCAACTTTTGGTCTTCTTCTTTGCTGAGAAATGCATCTCCATGCTTCGAAACATCATCACAAACGACCCGAAAAACTCAAACACTTTGAATTACAGACTCGATGGCATGTTAATTATGCCCAAAAACATAGGGGCCCTTACAAATTAATACCTTGTAATATAAAGAAAGCTTTAAACAGAGGCAATTAAACCCGTAAACATTCATCAACACCATTCACAAACGCATTTAACAATTAAACGTAATGCAAAAAACCCACCACGACTGTAAAAGAAGTTCAAAATAGAAGTGAAATTTGGAATATCAGAACAACCTGGCTCTGATACCAATTGAAGGAAATCGGACATGAGGATTTTCATGAGCAGCATAATGATTTTTTCAAATTATATTCTTATTTGAACATACACAATTACAATCAAGAAACGAAAACTAACCGGTCATGCACAATACGAAATTAAAGCATGCTTTACATAAGATCAAGGGATAGAATTATCATACCTTTGAAGACTCATCTTCAAACTCCCTCGATCTCGAACGCTCGTGCAAACTCCAAGACTGCAACACACGAACGCTCGAACACTACGATCGCAACACTGCACGATCAATCAACAACCACCACACGAACACCACAAACTCAACGAACGGCCTCCAAAATCTTGACTTAGTCGAGTTGAGTATGACACCACCACAATGGCTACCTTGGTATTCTCGGTGTGAGAATCCAAAAGTGCGGGCTCTGTCTGGACTTGGTTAGAGGAAGAGACCGGAGGAGTAATAATCGTGTAAACGATTGAGTCAGTGGGAGATGACAGAAGTCTGATCATATAGACGATGCCTAATCGTTTAGCAAATGTCCCGTGATCGTTTAGCAAAAACTCTGCAATCGTTTTAGCTAATGGCCAGCTGAGTGAACTATCATTGTAGTGTCATTCCACGATCGTTTAATCTCTCTTCAGTATCATTTAATGAATTTTATTCACTTGACAACCTTTCCATGTGTGTATCCAAGAATAGCAAATCTCACAACAACTACTAAATTTAAGAAAACCTTTTTTCCATCTCACGGTTACCATGAAACACCAATAACCTCCCACTCAATTGGTTATTAGAGAAAAATATTAATTATTCAATAATTAATATTATTTATAAATATATATATATAATAACCAACTTACCATATTATATTTATAACTTATAGTTTTAATATTTCATCTCATGAAACATATAAACCATAGTTCTTTTTCTATTTCATGGTACTTAATGTAAATCTCATTTACATTAATCCTCTACTTGATGTATCCCATACATCACACGGATCATATCATATATAATCGAATTTCCTCATGTCAATTTGAACATTTCAAATCAACACCGAGAACTGATTCTCAACTTGAATCCATTGAGTTACCAAGAGGACCTTATGGACCTGTAGCTCAAAGCTCCAATGGTACGTGAATAACTAACTAAACTTTTTAGTCACGGGATCCACTATCTGTTAACTGCCAGACACTCCACTAAAGACCAACAGCTAAACTCTCTTTACTATAGATATATTATGTGTCCATATCAACCAATCATCAGTGCGATAACCCTTCATAGATCGCTCGTAAGTACAGCTAGGCCAATAATCGTTATGCCCTGTAGTTATATCTAACTTCTTAAGTACCACGAGAGTCAGTTGTCAAATGAGTACTTTTTGCCCTTTCTCTTTTTATCTCATCTTCTTCTTACACACATTGTGAGATAAACTCATTAATACTCCATTTATCTCATCTTCTTCTTACACAAATTGAGTGAATTGTGCAGAAAGAGAGATAAGTACCAGATGTATGAGTAAATTTTCATTTATCTCGATATCAAGTGCCTTTAATTTTCCTGCAAAATTGGATATTTCCATAATGTACTCCCTTATGTTCCCATTGCCCTTATACCTCATAGAAGTTAAAGAAGTCAAAAGACTATTTGCTTCCCCCTTTTCATTTTTAGCAAAATATTTCTAATTCCCCAAAAAGACTCCAGAATGGAGTGCTTAATGATCATTGGACACACATGATTTTATCGTTTCCACTTCTCTATATTAGCCGTATTCAGTTGTTCCTTAATAGAAGTAGGTTTATCGGTCTTTAATGCAAGGTCCAAATCCATGCACTTGAGAAGTATCTTCAGGCTTTCTTTCCAAATCTTGAAGTTCGATTCATTTAACTTAGGGATTGTACTTAGATTTCCAGATATTTGAGTAAGACCAACTGAAACAATAAATAACAAAACATATACTCACAATTAAGATATGACAAAATAATTCCACATATGTGGTGGGCCTCTTTAACAAGATACCTAAGACAATATTGACGTCTAGACTTTGGCAAAAACACCAATTGTAAATAGTACTCTGTAATCAAAGTACTGACAATAAATTATGTAAAAAATAGTCTTTCTTTGGACCGACTGTTTTTCACATGAGTAATCTTTATAATTTACTCATTACCACATGCATGCCCACAATTTGGCCAAATATTTATCATTCTTTGGGCCGCTAATTACCCACTTCATGAATATGCACATCTTATATTTTATAATTAAATTAATTTAGATAACAGAAGTACTTTGGTAACATATTATTTTTTCCAATTCAGTGCAAAATATAAGACACAGTAATATATGATATTATTGTATAAAAATAATAGAAGAACAACATATAGTCTTTACCAAAATTCACCGAAATTTAAATTTAACTTTATCACATTATCAACTCAATTAAAATTTAAATTCATCAAATTTAAATTTAATCCACAATATGATCAATTAGTCTTGAATCCACAACATGATTAGTCAAAATTAAACCGGATTCACAATATAATTAATTTAACTTAAACTTGAATTATCAATCAAACTTTAGATTTAAATTCACAAACTTATCGATCGAGAACCAAGAACCATCAATAAGAACTTCACCAAATTATTAATCAAGAAAACTTAGAAACACGGACAAGAAATTCAATAGACAATTTGACCAAAAAAGCACGGTCGACAAGACCCTCAATCGGTAATTAATCAAATTCATTATTATCAAACTATATAAAAGAAAACACCGAATTCAATCGATCTTAAAAAAACACCACCAAATTTAGTATTATCAAACAAAACCCCATTAAAAATCACCGAATTCAAGCTTTTTTATCACACAATTTTAAATGATATTCCGAAGAACTCTTGAAGGATTAATGTTGATTGTCCTAATATGGCCTTGCCTTTATATATATATATAATTTATTCCAAGAGACAGCCGGTGAAAAACCCCAACCAACGGCAAATTTTTTCCTTTTTTCTTTCTTTTAAAAAAAAAAATAACAAAACCGCTACCACCGGTGATACCCACGGCCGGCGGTGGGTTTCCTTAAAAGCTGTTGAACTGCATAAAGAGTATAATCATATTGCAATTGTTTTTTTTTTTAATGCTAATTCTTTTAATTCTTTAACCATCTTTACCGAAACCAAAATTGAATCATAATACCAATGAAAAATGAATATAAACAAAAAATTTCACCAATTATTAACATAATTACTTTAAATCTATATTGAATAAATAAACCTTAGGATCATTCATGTCAAATTGTCAAAAATATGTCAAGAATATATACGTACTAGATTCCATTGAAAGATTAATGATGACTCTAAAGTAGCTATCCTTTTCCTCAACCAAAACTCTGAACCACTCTCCCTAGAAGGGATTCAAGAAAGACGAAGTATTTATTGTTTTGGTATATTGAGAATCATAGCCCTAAGTCTCTTTATATACTAGTTCAATTAGGGCTCCCATTAAACCCTAATTAATTAAGAATGAGCTTCTATCCATTAAGTCCATACTCAATTAGAAATCTACAATTCTAATTAATTAGATAACATAATAGGGTCCAATCTAATAAAATAACCAAACATGAGAAAATATTAATCCACATACATAACTCATACTTTAGTTATACGTATTACTATTTAAATACATCTAGCAGAACCTTCATAAATATTGAGAATAGACTTGATTGTCATCTCTTCCTGAATAGTCACCCAGCAAAATAATAAACTATCATCTGCAAAAAAGAGATGGGATATTAGTCGGCTTTGTCTAGCAATTCTGCATCCTGAGATCACCCCTTGCTCCATATCGGCCTGGAAGTCAGAATCAGTGTATCTATTAAGGATCAGATCCTTTACACTATACACGAGCATATAGTCCCTTGTTCTCTGAGATACTTGAGGATGTTTTTAATGGCAGTCCAATGATCATATTCAGGATTGGGCTCATATCTGCTGACAATTCCAACTACATAACATATGTCTAGACGTGTACACAACATACCGTACATCAAGCTCCCGACTGCTGATGCATAAGGAATTCTTTTCATTTGCTCAAAGAGGTGTCTTAGGACACTGTTTCTTAGACAAATGAATTCCATGACTGAAAGGTAACATATCTTTCTTGGAATTTTGCATTTTATATCTACACAACATCTTGTCAATAAAAGATGCCTGAGACAGCATTCTGTTCTTGCAATTTCGAACTATTTTGATCCCAATAACATACTGTGCTTCTCCCAAATCTTTCCTTTGAAATTGCATAGCTAGTCATCTCTTAACTCAGCTAGAAATTTTATTTTATTTCCTATGAGTAGAATATCATCAACATATAGAATTAGAAAAGCTACAGTTTTGTTGACAATTTTCTTGTAAACACAAGGTTTGTCAATATTCTGTTCAAAGCCATAAGATTGGAGCGCAGTGTCAGATCTCATATTCCAAGATCGAGATGTTTGTTTTAAACCATAAATGGATCTATTAAGCTTGTATCTTTCTACTGAGGTATACCAGGGGCTGAGAATTGAGACATTATTCTATGTTCTATCATATAATTCTAAAATCTTAAGTCCATATACTCTCTACCACTATCAAATAGTGTTTTTACCTTTTTTACAAGTTTTCAACCTCGATCTTATATTCCTTGAACTTTTCAAGTGTTTCCAACTTGTGTTGCATTAGGTAAATATACCCATATCTTGAATAATCATTTATGAAGGAGATGAAATATTCATACCCTCCTCTTGCTTCTACATTCATTAGACTATAGAGATCTGAATATATAAGCTCCAAGGTCTTTTTGGCCCTATAACATTTTCCAGTAAAAGGTCGTTTCATCATCTTGCCTTCAAGGCATGACTCACATATAGGTAAAGAGTTTTCTTCTAAACCATTTAGAAGTCCACTTTTCACCAATCTCTCAATTCTTTTGAGATTAATGTAACCTAACCTTAGATACCAAAGTTGGGCATTTTCTTTAGGAGAAATCCTTGGTCACTTCGTAGTTGTTGCCGTTCTAAACATTTCAGTATTTAGGACAACCTTTGTAACTAACGACCTTAGTACATATAAGTTAGAAGCAAATCCTATCTCCATTCCGTTCTTGAAAATAAATACTTTTCTTCCAGAGAATGAGAGAGAATAATTTTTCTCAATCAAACAAGAAACAAAGATCAAATTCCTTTTCATATTAGGAACTACATATACGTCATCTAATAATATATATCGTTTCTTGTCCATGAGCAACTTAAGTCTACCTATGGCAACAGTTGGACGGCCTCACCAGTACCGACTCGAAGAGTCATCTCTCCAGCTTCCAATTGTCTTCAGGAATCAAATCCCGAGTAGGTAGAACAAACGTGATTAGTAACCCTTGAATTAACTATCCAGCCAGAATCATTATTCTGTACTAAGCACGACTTCAAGACAAGTAAATCAGATTTACTGTCATTGGGTCTCTTCCTATTCTGAAAAGCAATAGGATCAACTTGAACGCCCATATTATGAACTCTAAGTTTTTTCTCCGAGATCAAACCTCTTTGATAAACTTTACTAGAGTTAGCAACTTTTTCCTCCTCTATTAGTCTCTTGACATCCAATATGGACCGGAGTTCAAATAGGGAGCTGATAATACTAGTTTCATCTATATCAACCTCATCTTGCTTGAATTGTGAGGACATTCGTTCAAACAATTCTTATGTTGATTGCATGATTTGAAATGCAATGACCATGCTCTCAAATCTTTTGGCTAAGACATTAGATATACTTGCCAAAATGTGAATTTAAGCCTTAAGATTGGCCTTCATCCACCTTTTGTATGCTTCACGAACACTTCGTGTAGCATTATGGGTTGAGACTGAAGGACATTCCTCACCTCAGTCAAGACAAAATTAAGGTCATTAACCACGAACATAATTTTTATCAATTCTCTCCAAGTTGTGTAATTGAATTAGGTCAACATTTTAGCTTTAAGAAGGTTCATTAAAGCACTAGATATGTTTGTTGATACAAAACAAAATTACCCATTTTAGACCCTTGTGCAAAAAATTTTAATCTAATCAATTTTAGCAAAATCTTAATAACGAACCCCAATCATTATGTCTGCTTCCAATGATGCTTCAGTGGTTTAAGATAAAAGCCATCAAAAGGTGGTTAGTCACCCCTCCACTGAATTGTGACACTTCTCAACCAATCATTACACCAAAATAACTCTCATTCCTATAATGATTAGTCACCATTGGTTTGATCAAGAAATCATTAAGTCGCTTAACAATTTTTTGTAAGTTTGATCCTTCATTTTAGACCCTAGAGCTCTGTCTCAATGAGTCAACCGAAGGGAAAAGTCGATTGGGAAAAAACTAAAGTGATCCTATCCAGAAATCATTTCTGGAGTTCGCCCAGATATTAACCTAATGCGCAAACCATCCGAAGGGAGACGCTCCCAGGGCGCCACGAGGCTGTGTAAGAAGGTCTCATGATGCAAACCAATGAAGGAGGCAGGACATGTTGACACATATCCCTCTCCCACTTACTATAAACACTCTCTCCATTCACCTTAATATTGACTCATGCAAACACCATCCAAAGAGGGATGTCTCGAGGGCGCCACGAGGCCAAACATGAGTCTCACGATGTGAACTTTTAGCGAGAACATGAGTGGAAAAATTGACATATTGTATATCTTTTTTCTCCCACTGAGTATTTTGCAAAAGATGAGTTTATTAATTTAGTAAAATCCGACTAATTAATTTTAACTAAGTCCTTGTTAAATTTACTCAATATAATGCTTATATTGAATAGCTTAACAATATGTGATTTCATTCATTAAACTCTTTAATGAAATTAATCACTTATTGCATGCTTATAAAATATTTGCCCAATTCACCTTCCAAATCGGTTCCCAGGTGGGTGTTCTGTTTTCGTCAGCTTAAATACCCCTTCTAGACGGAACGTTCCTAAGACAAAGGTCCCTTATGGACAATTATTTTATAAATTTAATCTTTTTAGCAAAATTCATTTTAATCCTATTAAAATGAATTAAGAGATTAACCTATCTCTAATCTCATTAGAATGCGTTTGACATAAGTCTAGGTGAATTAATTTTAAATAATTTCAAAATTAATTTAGACCTATGTTTGCATGCAACTCTTGATTATAGATTTTAAATTCTAATTTCATTATCCTTATAACCATTATAAAAAAAATGAAATGTAAAATCTATAAGTTTGCATTTGGTTACATTGATCAAATATAACGTTTATATTAATCTAAGTAATGTCATGCTCAATGCAAATTCCTTTTTCATTGTAAAATATAACTCTTATATTAAACAATCATTAAGCATCACCAACCATCATGTCATCATACATTATAATAATTATAACATCGTATGATGCATGAACATGCTTAATGTACCATACATCTAAATAATATAACATTTATATTAAGATGCCTGAGCATGATAATTTAATCATGCATCCAAAAATATAACATTTATATTTAGACATGATGCATAAACAGATTTATCCTAAGATGGGATTTTAAAGCTATATGGCATACAATATGCAACATATAAATCATATAATTTAAACATGCATCTCATGGAAATTCAATTACATTCAATTATTAAAAGACATTAATAAACCGATATTTGGTACCCTAGAATTTAGAAAATTCTAAAAGAAAATAGAAAAAAAACAAAAAAAACTACTTATGTTTGACAGCGACGGCGAATAAACTAAAGTTCAAAACGACGATCCAACCGTTGAAAATGAGACTCTAGGTGTCCTGAACATACTGACCAAATTTCAACACGATCCAACCGTTAGAACTCTGACAATCAACCAATTAGTGAAAGTTGTCTTTGAAAACTGAACTGCACTGCTTATCTCCATTTTTTCTTGTTTCACCTTTGTTTCTCGGGTTCTTTTCACAACAAACTTTTCCACAAACGACACGATCAAATCTCGAGTCTATCTATTAAGCCAAAAATACCCAAATGAAATTTACAATTCTCATCTTATGAAAACATCACACAAAAACACCCACCATGTTCTCTATTTTTTGTTTCTAAAAACCAAAAATCAAAATTACAAGAATTGGCTCTGATACCAATTGAAGGGATCGAATCTCAAGCAGAAGCATGTGAACGTCTTGCATTTCGTTTTTTCAATTTAATGAAACAAAATACAGAAACAAGCATAATAAAACAGAGAATAAACATATTTAATTCAGCATGCTTTTGAAGAGACTAGAAGAGAAGGAAGAACAATTTCTTACCTTTGTAGATTCCTTTAGCTTTCTTCTTCGACCGTTATCAATGATCTCAAACTTCTCTAAGAACAAGGATACCACCAACAAAATTATTTTGCTATGCTCTAGGATTCCAATAAAACTTGGAAGAGTGATCTTCAAGAACTTTTTAGGAGGAAAAATGAAGAAAATTTCTACAGAGAGAAGGTAGAGGTTGGAGGCTAGAATTTTGTGTAATAAAAATATCTAGCCCTAAATAGGCTATAAGGATATATTTATCTAGAGAAAGGTTAATCCCTTCTCCAAGTATTTTCCTTTATACTCTTAGTTCTAATTAATTAAATAATTCTTATTTAATTAATTGACACATTAATTAAATGACTATATGTTAAATCCTATTTAATATATATGCATTTAATTAATTATCATAAATATCATATATTTATATTAACCTCTAATCTTCATAATCTAATCAATTAATTAATCATTAATTAAATAATTATATTAAATCTATTTAATATGAAATTAATTAACATATAAATATCACATATTTATATGTATACATTTTTGTATGAATCCAATTCATACAAATCTAATATTTAAATCTTATTCAAATATATCCCTCTTAGATGATTTGGATTATAGATCATATTTATAATTAGTCATTATATATTAATAAGATTAATATAAAATTTCCTCATTTGATTTGAATAATTTAAATCATTCCTCATTACTATCCTTTAGTGAGCTAATAAGGGGATCTTATGGACCTAAGATTAGAAGCTATAGTGATATGAGATTAATTGATTAAACTCCTTTAATCCAAATATTTCTGTGTCCATGGATATAACCAATCAACAGTGAGTCAACCCTTCACAAATCGCTCATAACTACAACTAGATCAAATTACTGTTTTCCCTCTATAGTTATATCTAACTCTTTAAGTACCACTGATCCCTATAATGAACAAACAATTTATAATCCAACTATAAACTAACACCCTTAAGTACCACTGATCCCTATAATGAACAAATAATTTATAGTCCAACTATAAACTAACACCTCTTGGACCAATGAGAGGTTGGGGTCTCAATGTTCAAGACCCGAAATCAGCTATTAAGGGAGCAATTTATCCACTCCTAAAGACGAGAAGAAGTGAATTCCATCTTGTGTAACTGTGTTCCCAACTCTTTACTCAGACAAATCCCAAAAGGGTAGGCTGAGTCGGCTAATATGGTCATTCTCACCCATACAAATCAAAGGGTCGCCCTCATAAACAGAAGTTCACAACTCATTCAGGATTAAGGTCAAATCACTTATGATTATCCTAATGAAATATAAGTCTTTTTTAGCAATGGTATTATAAAGAGAGATTATTCATTTCATGGTCCGATCTTATATAAACTCTTTGTATAGAATACCTCGCTCGCATGTCTTCACATGAATGATTCGGATCAAATCATTTGTAGCATTTTACAACAATTGTAACATCTATAAAGTGGGCCGTATTCGTAGCGTCACTAAGATAAGGTACCCAACCTTATCCATATACTACAGACCATTTAGGTTATCACTTAAACATGATCTACATGTATGTCTCCACATACATATTTAAGTTTAATTAGATAACCTTGGATCTTAGTTTATTGAATTGAATTAATGTAGTCTAAATGTCAATAAAATATCCCTAATCTATTAGATATGTAATTTGTCTTTACAAACTACGAGATACATCAGATTTCGGACATAAATTCTAACAATTTTTTTAAATAATAATTATCTAAAAATTAAAAATAGCAACAATATCATATTTGACTCTCTAGAGAATTTGATGTAGCCAACATTAAGGGAATTAATATAAATGACTTACTATCATTCCATTCCATGCTTAAAAAGTTAGAACACACAAAAAATAAAACAAATAAAATATAAACGACAAATATCTTAGGGTCTTCTCTTGCATATAAACACCACCTTTCCAAGCTAAAACTTCCACCTTGATATGAAATAACTTTGAGATACTAATACTTACGTGCATCCATAGTTATCCATTCCATTCTCACTGCATACAAAAATATATATATATATATATATTACATGAATAATTATGATTAGATAATTTGATGGGATGCACAAAGATAAATATTACATGAGATGAACTTACGCCATGTTTACCAATCTGCAATTTAAAATTGGTGCAATCCTAATCGGATTATATTGATGAATCAATTGGGCCTCAATTATAAACGTAATTAAATTGCTTTTGATGACATTTACATAGACATTTTACAAGCATAATCTGATTATGATTGAGGTTGTTTACTTTGCAATGTATTTGAATGAATAACGTAATCTAATAGACCTCCGGTCATTAGACAATATATAAGGAAGAGAAAGAGAGATGGTGAATTAAATGTAAAGAATGAATTGAGTTTGTTACTGAGGATGGGGTGTGTAAGTGTGGGCCCAAGAGGAAAGATTCGGTTAGTTAGACAAATTGGTTATTTAAGATAGTGAGGAAGAGAGGTTGAGCATCTTTTTGCATTGTATTGAGTAGAGCTCATAGAGCTTGTAAGGGAAGAGGGTCTCGGCTCCCTTAGCAATTTTGCCTAAATAGTAAATATATAAATCAGAGTTCTATCATAATCTTACAATTGTAGTTACTATATTTAGGGTCAATCAATACATCTACCTAATCTCATAGGTCCTATGTAATCAATACATCTACCTAATTTTATAGGTCTTACATCTACCTAATTTTATAGGTCCTATATAATTTTCAAACGTAATCTAATTCTGCAATCGGATTATATTTATCAATTACAGATTTAATAGTAGACCTTAAAACGAGAGTTAAACAACACCTTATAAACATGCCTTCCAGAATTTATAAACGAGAGTTAAATATTTCATCTCGTTTGAGATTCCAGAATTTTCCCCACCACTAACCTTTGTTTATACGTCTTTCTAATACAACAGTTTCATTTTTGTATCAATTAATTGAACCAGCCAATGGGATTAGCTTGGCAAAAGTGATTTCGGATTGCCTTTTTCAAATTTTAATTTCAGTGGTTTCTTTCAAATTCAAGACTTTTCTTCCCCAAAACCCTTTATGCTTTTCTATATATCCCAGTCCAACAATGAAGAAAAAGAAGGGGAAAAAAAAAAAAAAAAAAGAAAGAAACCCCATTTTCCATTTCCATCATTATTCCTTCTCTTCCTCTTTTCATGATGATGCATAGCCACGGCGGTGATGGCGAAGTAGTAATCAACAAACAGGTGATTTTAAAAGACTATGTCACCGGCCGTGCCACTGCAAAAGAGTCGGATCTCGAAGTGATCTCCAATAGAACCATTAAATTGAAGGTTCCCCATGGCTTCAATGGAGTTCTTCTAAAGAATCTCTACCTTTCCTGTGATCCTTATATGCATGCTTGTATGAACAAATTCGAAAATCCCTCCATTGATATTGTTTCCTTCACTCCTGGTTTGGTAGGCACACGAAACGACGTCGTTTTTTATGTCTTTTTCATCACTTTGGCTTATTCTGAGCTCTGTTTTTCTTTTGTTGCAGCCTATTAGGGGATATGGAGTTGGGAAAGTTGTGGATTCTGATCATTCCAAGTTTAAGAAAGGAGATTTTGTGTGGGGGCAGACAGGTTGGGAAGAATATTCTCTACTTTCATCCTCAGAAGTAGAAGCTCTCTTTAAAATTGATCACACTGATGTTCCCCTCTCTTATTACACAGGAATTCTTGGTATCTCTTTTTCTCAAATTTCCTCTCCTTTATTTACTTGCTAGTAAATATAAATGAGAACAACATTAGAGGAGAATCATAGTATACATGTGCAGAGTGTTTGTTGTCTTTATGATAGTGGATATGCCCATGAGCTGACTTGACAATCATGAAGATATTTAGTTGTAATTTAGTAGATGGTTAATTGAATGGTGAGGTGAATACTTTTTCTTTTTTTAATAGTTTTGTACGGGTGAGGGGTGACCCATTTTGTGGATTTTTAATGGCGTTTGATCCAAGCTTTGAAAATGATGAATTATGATTTTTTGTCATTGACAGAGTGTATTAAGAGCATATTAACTATCCATATTGCTTCTCGCATACTATTAATGAGTGTTTGGAGCAATGAGTGTGAGCGCGAGTGAGAGAGTGTGGAGTAGGGTGAGAAAGTGAGGAGTGTGAAGACGAGTAAGTCAGAGCGAGAAGGAGCGTGAGGGAGGAAAAATCCTATTGTGTGGAAAAACTATTGTATTAGATGAATTGAATGCAAGCTCAAGCACAAGGAAGGATGAGGAGTGCAGTGTAAGAGAGTGAGTAAGAGCACTATTGTCCGAATGACTATTGTTCAAAAGATCTTACTTCCACACTCACTTAAACCATGAGGGGCAGTATGGATAATTAACCTATTCTTAGTACGTTTTGACAATGGTAGAGGGTCATACTTCATTATTTTCAAAACTTGATGCAAATGACATCATGCTGCAAAATTAAGGTCATCCATTCAAAAAAAAAAAAAACCACCAACTTTCAGTGGTAGGTTGGTTTCTTTGAATTTTGGAAAGGGGAGATAATATAAAGATGGTATATGTTGAATTCTTTCTCAGGTGAGATTCCTAGAAAATCCTAATGGAAGTTTAAGCTCTATTAACCCTTTAGTTACCATAATTCCTTTCCTTTTATTGGGGTGTAACATTATTATATCTATATAATTTGACTAAGTTAATGGTAGGTGTAAGCGGGATGACTGCTTATGCTGGTTTCTTCGAGATTTGTTGTCCTAAAAAAGGAGAATATGTGTTCGTCTCAGCTGCATCTGGTGCAGTTGGTCAACTTGTTGGCCAATTCGCCAAGTTAATGGGATGTTATGTTGTTGGCTGTGCTGGTAGCAAACAAAAGATTGATTAAACAAACAAAGCTTAGAACAACCTTTAATCTTTTCCTGTTTTGGTATAAGAATTCTCATCTCTCAGTTCATAATCAGGTTGATTTACTGAAGAACAAACTCGGGTTCGATGACGTTTTTAACTACAAAGAAGAGCCAAACTTGGAAGCTACTCTAACAAGGTTAGCAATCAATAATCCATTTTCATATTTCAGTACTTTTAATAAAGATTGTGAAAGATATCATCATGTTAGGCTTCTGTATATTTGTTTGTTTAGATGCTTTCCTGAAGGAATAGACATTTACTTTGACAATGTTGGAGGGAAGATGTTGGATGCTGTTCTTGTTAATATGAGGAGGAATGGCCGTATTGCTTTGTGTGGGATGGTATCTGAGTTCCAAAAAGACAATCCTGAAGGTGTTTATAATTTGATTTGCGCTATAGGACAACGTGTTCGTTTGGAAGGGTTTATTATGAACGATTACTTGCATCTCTATCCTAAGTATATGGATTTTGTTTTGCCTCCCATAAGGGAAGGAAAGATTGTATATTTGGAAGATTTAGCTTTTGGCCTTGAGAATGGTCCATCCACTCTCATTGGCATCTTGTCAGGTCGCAATGTAGGTAAACAAGTTGTTGTTGTTGCAAAGGATGACTAAGCCTGTTTAGAATGACTCGGCTTAAATGCTTTTAAGCATTTGGAAAGACAGTCTAAACAAGCTCTACACATCCGTTTATGTCATTTAGAAGACAAAAGAGTGTAAAAACAAATATAATTATAATGTTATACCTAGTTTGATGCAACAATTGCTTGGACAAATTCTTCAATGTGTTTATCAGAAGTGCCTCCTTCATCCACAGCTTCTTTAGCCAAATTCTTCCACTTGATTGAATTCTGTTTAAACTCATTTGCCCTTTCTCCTTGAACAATTTTTCTGATGGAGGCTTCTAGTTCTTCCTTTGTAGCAATACCTTTCTCATTCTTCTTCACTCGAATTCCGACTCCCCAAACATCTGCGATGAACTTAGCATTCGTCGTCTGATCAACCCACTGTGGGATTGCAACCATCGGCACCCCCAAGCTCAATGCTTCGAGCGTCGAGTTCCAACCACAGTGAGTCACAAAACAACTTACAGCCTTATGAGATAGAACTTGTGGTTGACAGCACCAGTTCACAATTAGGCCACGTTCTGATGTGTCTTGTAGAAAGTTGTTAGGAAGCTTTTCCAATTCTGATTCTCTTAGGACCCATAAGAAGGAAAAATCAGTGTCTCTAAGTAAATTGGTCAGTTCTTTAACTTGTTCTTCTAATAAGATGACCAAACTTCCAAATGAAATATAAACAACTGAAGCAGTTTCTTTTGAGTCCAACCACTTGATGGGGCTCTTTCCGCCGTTGGATTTTGAGACATTCAAACCGTAGGCTTTGTCATCTTCCAACCGACCGTCTAGATATGCCGATGGAATGGTTGGTCCCACTGTCTTGATAGGCAATGTTTTTGCCATCCAGTTAACAACCTGATTTTGTTTGATATTATTGAAATAATTAGGGATAACTGAAATTCTTCTAGCATAGTTTACGTAAAATATTGCGAAACTAGAAGAACAATTGTGGATATAACACGATTTAAATCTAGATATAAAGCTGTTTCATCGGCAAGATCATGGATCCATAATGATAGTCAAGAGATTTAAATCTTCATCACACATTGACAGAATCTCGATTTCTGTCGATTTATCCTTGGTTATCATTGTTTAAGTATATTCATAGTTGTTCTCTTTTATCAAACATGTGGGTGAAGATTCAAACCTTAGAACTTACATATAATAGTTTAATCAATTGAACTACGTTTCTTTCGAGTACATCTTATGAAGGAAACTTTCTTGTACAAACAAAGGAAGCATAATATTCTATTATACTCAAATTTTTCATATCATCTTCATTTATTGTTTGTCATATCAGCATATTTTTAAGAATAGTGTGGGGTCCACTACCATTAAAAATATTTTTGAAGACAAATTTTTAGTGTGAGGTAGTATGATAGTTTCATAGTAGTACAAATTTTCTCTAAAATTCCTAGCCTTCCGTAGTAAATACTCTTTCTATTCATATTATAAAGTTTACTTTATTAATTAATGTTTTAATGTTACTAGATTTCACACCATTCTTAAATGATATTGACGTGACTTACAATTGAAAGAAAAATGAAGAAATATTAGTGAAAATATGTAAAGGAATAGAGAGGTTAAATGAAATAATAACAAGAAAGTAATTTTTTTGCTCTAATTGGATGCCTAAATTTAGATAAATGTTGCAGTTTTTCATGTTCAAATTTGGGCAATTGAACCACTTACTTTAACAAAATTAAATTATTAATTCTTTGTAAAAAAAAATAAGCATATTTAGTGGTAATTGACATGTGTGTAATTTAAAGTGAGAGTTTATATTTTTCATGAAGATGCGCTAATAAAAAGTTAATAATTCTCTAAAAGGTTATTACTTTAAGTAAGTATCAAAATTTTGTACAAAAGAAAATAATGACCATGTACAAAATCAACCATTATGGTGTGTTTGGTATGTCATTTAGATTTCATTTTATATTTTCAGATTTATTAAATGAATATATATAGGTAGATAATCTAGATTCTATATGATCTAATTAGTTCAATATCTAAAAATATTTTTATGTATTTAGTATATTCAAATTTTGAACTTGAAATTTTAAAAGGCCTTAATTTTAATAAAAAAGATAAAAATGTCCGTGCATGTAATATTTCATATTATTAAATCAATTCTTAAAAAAAATAGAATATGTATTATATAATGTATCATAAAATTATATAATATTACAAAATAATAATTATACAAAAATTTTAACATATAAAATATAAAACATGCTCATAAATGAATATTAATAGTTCATATTCAATTTAATATTCAGTGAGGAACTACAACTAGTATTATTCTTTATGAATATATTATCAAACGCATTTTTTACAATTATTTTAGCTGAAATCTAATTTCTGAATTTGCTACTAAAGTTATCATGAAAAAATATGAAAATACTACTTTACATTCATTAAATAATTTGTTTTTAAATGGCCTACCAAACCGACTCTAAATAACCCTACCACATCTCACATTCTCTTTCTAAAGAAAGTCGTGCTATGTTGTGTTATTATCCTACTAATACACAATTCGATAAGTTTTATTTCATATATATTTTAGAATTCATTGAACTTGTATTAGAAATATCTAAGAAAATATCAGTTTATACCTCTAAAATCTAGGAATATATCAATTTAAACTATAAATTAACAATGGTATTGATTTAAACTATAAAAAATTTCAAATGTATCAATTCAAACCCTCTAGACTTATAGTTAAATTAATTAAACCTATAAGATTTTATAAGCAAATCAATTTAGACTCTAAATTAATATTTTTTTTAAATTGTTTATGCATCAATTTTAATCAATTTTATTAATCCGCCATTTGAAAAGGTCGACATACTTATAAGAATTACAGCACGAATAATTTTCAAAATTAATTTTAATAAATGATCTAAATTTCACTTACAACAATTGGAACATCCGATTTTTATTCATAAAAGTTTGAAAATTATAATTTAGATTTCGAATCCCTATAAAATTCTGAGTTGATATGTTTTTTTAAAAAAAATGTATTTTTGGAACAAATTCAACGTAGGCGCTTTTTGGGGGTATTTTTGTAATTTACTAATTAATTAAATAGAAAATTGTTTTGCTATTTTCATAACCTAAAACATTTTTCCATTTTCCAAAACCAAAATTTTGAAAATGTTGTTCATCTTATTTAAATGTCTAAATCATACTTTATAGATATATGATAAACTTTTCTTAAAAAGATACATATTTTTTTTAATATAAAAGAGATGCATGAAAATAAAAGAACATATTAATATATAAAAAAATATATATATATATATATATAATATTATGTCGAATTTAATCCGTACTCAATTTATTTATTAAATATTATAATCCATTTTTAAATTTAAAGTTTAAATTTAATAAATATCATTTACTTAAGAAAAAAATATTTACATCACAAGTAACATGTATCCATCTTTGTACTCAAACAAAGTTGATAGTATAAGTTCATTCAAGTTGGATCATATTCATTGTAGTAAACTCTTATTATCCTTTTTAAAAGTATTTTTGTGTGTGATTAGAATAGAATAATAAGTGTATCTCCAAATACACCTGTATCATTATTAAGTTGATATTAGTCCCTTCCATGGCTCACTTCAATCAACGTTTAAAAATTGTATGGGTGGAAAGCTAGGGATTCAAATCCGCCCATTAATCTAAAAATCTTTTGATCTTCGAGAGAGAAAAAATCAATTCAAAGAGAAGAAGCATGAATTACCTTGGACTCGAGGCGATCAAACGTGTTGATGAAAATCCACTTCACATTCTCCAGATTGTAGAACTGACTGGTCATGAACTTCAAAACCACTTCAGAATCATCAGGAAACGCCGGCAGATCTCCCGGCTGAAGAGCGATCTCTGCCGGAAGCGAAACCGCCACATTCTCCGGTGGCGGAATACTTAGAGATCCTCCATAGACGAGCAGGAGAACGTGATTAACGGCAGCAGATTGAGTGAAAAACGGAGCCGTATCGAGACCTCGCTCTGCAGCAACAGTCTGCACCCAGGGCATAACAGAATCGTAAACGATGAGAGTGGGAGGAATTTCTTCATCGGAACTTGAAATTAGGGCTTGATCGATGAAATTGGCCAAGGATTTGGTGACGGCGGCGCGGAAGCTCTGAAGATATGCGGCGAGAGAGGCGAGTACGTTGGATTCAGAGACATCGGAGATGATTTTGAGGTGGAAAGAGGGAGAGGGAGGGAGATTGAGAATTAGGGATTGAGATGCAGAGGAAGTGGTGAGGAATGTGAGGAGAAGGCCTTTGGAAATTAATCGCTTCGAGAATTGGAGCATTGGACTGATGTGGCCGTGCCTTGGGAAAGGGAATACGATTACATGATTCTGTTTCACGATTCTTCTTCTTCCTACTCCGTTCCCCGTCGTCTCCTCCATTTCCGACGGCTCTTTGTCGGAGATGAGAATGTGGCTGTGTTGGTGCTGCTGCAGCAGTAGAGTGGGTTATGGTACACCAAGATTTGCTCAAACGCGCGCATTCGGCGAATGTATAAACGTCAAGATCTAATTATTATTATTTTTTAAATTTTTCAAAAACACTTTCAATCCCTAAGCTAAACTTTATACTGGATAATAACGTAGTTCACTACTCTCGAATTTATAATAACATTGTCACTAAACTTTGAATAAATAACAAGTTCATCTCCCTATTTTATAATTGGTAACAATTTAGTTTCTATTCTGAAAAATCTCTTCAAAACTAAATGTCAATTTTATCGTCTTAATCTTTATAATTCTAATAAAAAAACTTAATCTTTATAATTTTTTTAAAAAATTGATTCTCCATCAATTTATCAATCTACATTTATAAGAAATTTTATTAAATTTTTCTAATAAGATTTTTCATAATAAGAACTAGATCGTTACAAATTGTAAAGTACATGAACTAAATTATTACTTATAAAATATTTATGATTTAATTCTTACAAATTTAAAAGTACATAAATTAAATCATTATCAACTAGAGTTAAGAGACTAAATTGTTATTTTATGAGAGTAAGAGAGGAAAACAACGAGAAAACAAGAGAGCAATTTGTGTGAGGTTTAATTTTGGTAATTTTACTCTAATATAACATTATCAAAAGGTAATTAAAAAACTATATTTCAAAAATAAGCCAAATTTTAGGTCATCATCTATCGGATCCATCGTGGGATAGAATAGTTTACATATTTCCCTATTACTCACATTAAAAAAATAATTAAAATATTAAAAAAAAAAAAAAGAGTAATTAGCCACCCATATTATGATAGGACAACGTGACGGAATACAAAAAGATAAATATACATTATGATGCACCAACCTATTTTTTTTTATTTATTTCGTCTTTTTTTTTTGTCAAAAAAAGATTATTTATTATGTCCCTTCCTCTCCCTTTTCTATTTTTAATTTTGCACTCCCTCCTTTTCTTCCTTTCCTCTTCTGTCCTCTTGCAATTTTTTATTTTAAATTATCAAATTTAAATTCTAGAATTAGATACAAGTTAGTCCTTTTTCTCGTAAAAGATTTAGTTCTACAATTAATATATTAAAATTTCTCAACTAATTTGTTCCATAAAAAGTTCATAAATTTTTTAGGGTATTTATTTTAAATGAGAAAATTACTAAAAAATATTTATAAATATAATCAGATATCATTGTCTATTAGTGATAACAGTGATATGATAGTAGTCTATCATTGATAAACAATGACAATTGTAACATCCCAAAATTTCAGGTAATTTTTATTTAATTGTCTTGATTATTTGGGTGTTATTTGGAGGGTTGAGACTAAAATTTAATTTTTGGGTCGAGATAATTTGATTTTAATTAAGTATTCAAAATTTAAATTTTGGATTTGATTCAATTGATGGATTTATATTAGGGTTTGAAATATTGGAGAAGATTTAGAGATTTTGGGATTAATTGATAAAAGTTTTATGAATTTAGGGGATTTGGAAGTTTGAATTTTATTTAGGATAATGTGATGGAAGGGAAGGATTAATAATATATATATATAATATAATATATATATATTATATATATATTTTTGGGGTTTGAAATTTAGTAAAGAAAAGGGAAAAGTTTGTGTGTGTATATATATATATATGTATATATTGGAAATTAGAGTTTGAGAAAGAAATAAAATAAGAGACAAAAAACGGGTCCCGGATCGGGGATGGGGATTATATCCCCACCTCATATTCGACCTATCCCGAATATTTTATTTTAATAACTTTTTATTAAATCTAAAATGTTTTTTTTAATTATTAATTTAAATAAATAAAGTAATAATAATAATACTTTATTTTAAAATTTGAATATAAATACTAAATTTTAATTTTTTAAAAATAAAAATAATTAAATATAAAAATATAAATGGTGAAATTTTTCACGAAGGAATAGGGATCCTCGACCCCGACCAAACCCAACTCCCTAAAATGGGGAATGGGACAAGAACGGGGATTATAAATTCCCATGGAGACAGGAACGGGGACAGGGAGTGCATCCCTAGTCCCACCCCACCTCATTGCCAAGCCTACCCCCTCTCCCTTCATCTCTCTTTTTTTCACGTCAACTTCACGCCGCCGCAGATCACCAACCTTCGCCCGGACCTGACCACCACCACCGTTGTGCCCCCCCCCCCCCTAACTACCTCTGATCTACATGTTACGTCGTCGTAGGTTGTTTCGTTTGCGTGTCGATCGAATCTCGGACGTGCAAGTGAGTTGCCGTGCTTATTATCAACAGGTCGCCACCATTCTTATGTGTTTCGCTGAATTTTGGTCAATTCTAGTGAGTGCTCAATTTTGTGAGTTTAAAGTCGCTTTAGGGGTAATTATTAGTAACCCACATCAAGTATTGAAATTAATTTGAGGTTTACCTATTTTTTGTTGGGCTTTAGGTTTGATTTTGGAAGGAGTTTTGAAAGCGTGAACGTGTTGTCCAACGATTTTAAGGGTGATTTAAGGTGCGTTTTATGGGTTTATTGTGGAGTTTTGACTTGGGGTTGAATACCCATGAAGCATTTGAGATTAAATTTTCTTTATCTATGTTGTTTTGACTTTATATTTGATGTTTTGAAGAGTTTTACAAACTGTCCAACGGAGTTAAAGGTCAGTTCTGAGGCAATTTTATATTGAAGGTCAATTTGGTTAAAGTGTCATAATTTCTTTAGAGTGATTCTAAAATTTTGATGGGTTTTTGCTTTAAGAGGATAAAATTAATTATATATTGTGATTTAGGATTTACGCCTAGAAGTTTTCAAGCTATAAGGATTGGATTGATTCACTGTGCTAAGGTAAGCGATTTACTATTGATTCGCCCTTTAATCCCAAGTTGATGGTAAGACTATGATTGACTAATAGATGACTGTTGAGACTGTTCTGGAAATTCATGAGATATATTAATATGATTATTATATTATATTATGGCTTGATATGAACTTAGACGATGTATGTTGCATGTGTTGGGATTGATGCCCTAAATCTCGTAGGATCCCATAGTTTGTAATTGTAATGTACAAATATTTTTATTTATGTAATAAAATATGTGATGTTTTATTTCAAAATTAGTTGCATTAACCATAAACTAATAAACTAACATCCAAAGTTATCTTGTAGCTTAAACATGTATGTAGAGACATACGGGTAAATCATGTTTAAGTGATAACCTAAATGATCCGTAGCAGATGGATAAGGCTAGATACTTTATCCTTGTGACACTACGAGTATGGTCCGCTTTGTAGGTGTTGTAATTGTTGTAAAGTGCTACAAATGATTTGATCCTGATAATTCATGTGGAGACATGTGAGCGGAGATATTCTATACAAAGAAGTTTATATAAAACCGGACCATGAAATGTCTAGTCTCATTATATAACGTCATTCATAATAGAGACTTACATTTCAGCAAGATGACCATAGGTTACATGACCTGAATCCTGAGTGAGTTGTGAACTCCTGCCTATGAGGGCGGTCCTTTGATTTGTATGAGTGAAAGTGGCTAGATCGCCGATTCAACTAGCCTATCATTTTAGGGATTCGTCTAATTGGGGAGCTAGGAACACAATTACATAAGAAGGAATTAACTCATGGCCCGAGAAGGGTTTGATCATAGTTGGACTATAATCTATTGTTCATTAGAGGGATCAGTGATACTTAAGAAGTTAGATGTAATTATAGGGGCAAAACGGTAATTTTGGCCTAGCTGTACTTAGAGTAATTTGTGAAAGGTCATTGTACTATTGATTGGTTATAACTAATGGACACAAAAGTATATCTATAGTGCGAAGAGTGTAGTTGTCGGTCTTTAGTGGAGTATCCGACAGTTAACGAATGGTGAATAATTTAATTAAAGAGTTTAATTAATTATTCACATACTGTTAGAGCTTCAAGCTATAGGTTCATGAGATCCTCTCGGTAGATTAAGGGGAATAAATGAGAATTAGTTTTTGGATTAATTTGAACTGTTCAAATTAATTGAGAGAACTAATTATATATGATATAATTAATTAAATTTTAATTATATGTAATATAATTACTATAATGTATTTGATACATTATAATATTAAGTATTTATGAGACGAAATAAATATTTGAATATGATTCAAATATTAATTATATAAATTGGATTATATAATTAAATTTAATGTAAATGTGATTTATACTAAAAGTCATTGGTGCGAGAAAATTGAAATTATAGGCTATATTATATTTAATACATTATAAAAACTATAGGTTATATGTTATATGTGATACAACATATAGTTATGTATATATGTATAACTAATTTATGATACACATATACATAACTATATGTTATATCACATATAACATATAACCTATAATTTTTATATTGTATTAAATACAATATAGCAATAACTAATTTATTATAAAGAAATATAATAACTAATTTATGATACATATATACATAACTATATGTTATATCACATATAACATATAACCTATAATTTTTATATTGTATTAAATACAATATAGCAATATTAATTAGTTAATTTAAATTATTTTTTTAAATTAATTATTTTATATTTGAATTGTTGGGAGGGAATTAACTTCCCTCCCCAATTTTCTCTCCACCCACGTATTGTGTGGGTGGTTGACATGGGGATTTTTTATCTTAGAGAAGAAATTCCCTTCCTCTTCCTCTCAATCTTTCCTCCTCCCTCTCAATCTAAAATCAACAGAGCCCACACCTTCCGGATTCTCACCCGAGAATACTGAGATTCCCAAGTTGTAGTGTCCATTTGGCCCATTTGGATTTCGTTTGTGGTTTGCATAGAGGAGAAGGATACATGAAGAAAGTTTTCAAAGATAAGGGTTTTCTGAAACCCTAATTAATTTCTTTGTTTTTTTTCTTTTCAAAAGCATGCTATTTTATGAAATTAAATGCATGGTTTTATTTATTCATCTGTAAAATCAAATTCTGTAAAATTGGGATTTGGGACGATCCGTCGCTTCCGCTCATGGACCCTTTGTTGGCATCCTTCAGCATGTAGACTGATGGTGGCTATTAGCACTCCTATTGGACTGTGTTCATCCCTTGAGTATGTTTCGGCGTCCTTATGGGATCGCCACCTACGATTATGTTATTGTGTCTCTTCGGAGTCACTCCCTATGAAAGCGTGCCTTCGGGTTCGCCCCTTATGCCTATGTCTATGCCTATGTTTGGGATGCACACCTTTGTCTTGATAGGAAGGCTAAGATGTACACTTAGTGACCCAGTAACTGTCACTTACTGAGTATTTTTATTTTTCAGGTAAGGACAAGAACAGACCGACGATGACAAGAAGAATTCATATCTGTGTCATTAGAACCAGACAGAAGCTTTCGCACATGTTCTTCATGATTTTCATATTACAGTTTTTAATGGTCAAATGTTTGGAGTTATAAATTATGTTTCTTAATTGAATTTACGTTTTAAGGGAGCCTCGATCAATGATTTTCAATTTTTTGGATTTTTATAAAAGTAGTTTGTTTTTTTTTTGAAATTCTTTTAGTTTTAGTCAAATTTATGAAAATTTTCTTTTTAATATGTATGCATGCATGTGGTAATGACCTAATACAAGTTCTAGGAAGTCGGGTCGTTACAACAAAGTTAGCTCATTTTTCTATATTTGAAAACAACTTTTTTTTTTTAACAAAAATTTGACATCTCAATACATTATGGGGCGGATCTAGACTTGAAAATTTGGAGGTGTGATTATAAATTTGTGGTTCAAATCACATTTGAATCCTTGTTGTATTTGATTTTTAAACTTCTAAAAATGTATATTGTTAAATAAGATGTTAATCACTTAGATATCTACGAACTTTAAGAATGTGACTATTTTTTTTTTTTTTTGGTTAATTCAACAATCTACAGAGTGGAAGATTTGAACCTCTCACTTTGAAGGATAAAAAGTTCGAGAAGAAATGGGTTACATAATCCCCAAATAAAGGAAGGAAAAAAGACTTATTTACAAACTAATACATACAAACTATAAAATGCGTAAATGCAATGCTTAACAACCTATATATCTTTAATTTAATTGAACTATATTCATATTGACTTACCTCTTAATCTCTAACAATTGTCTCTTCCTTACCTTATTCTATTTGTTTAACTAATATTCTCTCTCTCTAACATAAATCTCATCCTTTAATTTTTCTCTTTCTAACATTTTTTCCTCCTTCTTAGACATTTCTTTTTACACCTCTTTCTAAAATAGAAAGCCTCATTTTGCAACCATTTTATCTTTTTCTTTTAATTATTTTAAAATTAAGTATATTTTCAATCTGTTTCTTAGAATGATTTGCATCATTCTTAAGTAAAAAAGTTGAATTCTTATTCTAATTCCAAAAACAAAAAAACAAAAAAAAACAAAAAAAATGTTTTTATATATTTTTTTTCTATTCCTTGATTTTTCAAATTTTGGCTTGGTTTTTTTGAAAATATTGGTGAAAAGTAGATAACAAATTTATTTAGCAATGAAAGAAATATTTATAGGTTTAATTTTCAAAATCAGAAAACCAAAAATTGAATGCTTATCAAACGAGTTCTTAATCTTTTTATTTTCAATTCTTGACAAGTGTGCTTGTTTTCTCACTATTTCTCGATCATGTTTTCATATTCCTTATGTAAACATTTAAATTCTAGGCAATGTGTATAAACAAAACAAATTTTTAACAATTGTTTTCTTCTTTTTTTTTTTATTTAATTTTTTTATTTTTAAGACATAGCTTCTATTTTGAAAATAATCCTCAAAAGTTGACAAAAAAAAAAATAAAGAAATCTATAATTGGAAGTAATGCTTGTAAGTTAAATTTTTAAAAACCAAAAACCAAAAACCAAATATTTATCAAATTGAGAGCTTTTAAATGTTGGGGCTGATGTCCTAAATCTCTTGGGTCTTGTAGTTTGTAATTGTAATATACAAACATTTTATTTATTTAATAAAATGTGAGATGTTTTATTCAATATTTAGTAGCATTAACCTATAAACCAATAAACTAACATCCAAGGTTATCATTTGTAGCTTAAACATGTATGTAGAGACATACAGGTGGATCATGTTTAAGTGATAACCTAAATGGTTTGTAATAGATTAATAAGGTTGAGTACCTTATCTTGGTGACACTACGGATATAACCCGCTTTGTAGATATTGCAATTGTTGTAAAACGCTATAAATGATATGATCCTGATCATTCATGTAGAGATATGTGAGCGGTAGTGTTCGATACAAAGGAATTTGTATAAGAATGCACAACGAAATGACTAGTCTCATTATATAACGATGTTCATAATGAGATTTACATTTCACCAAGATGACTATAGGTGACATGACCTGAATCCTGCTTATGAACGTGGTCCTTTGATTTGTATGGGTGAGAGTCACCAGATCGCCGATTCAATAAGCCTACCATTTTGGGGATTTATTTGATTAGGGAGTTGGGAATATAGCTACACAAGATGGAATTCACTCATTCTCTAATGTCTGGGTAAGTAGATAAATTGCTCCCTTAAGGGTTGATTATTGGGCTTGAACAATGTGGCACCACACCCTCTTTTGATCCGAGAGGGGTTTGGTCATGGTTGGATTATGACTTATTGTTCATCAAAGGGATCGATGGTACTTAAAAAGTTAGATGTAATTATAGGGGCAAAACGGTAATTTTGGCCCAACTATACTTACGAGCAATTTCTAAAGGGTTATCGCACCGTTTATTGATTATATCCAATGGACATAGAAATATATTTGTAGTGTGGAGAATGCAGTTGCTGGTCTTTAATGGAGTGATCGGCAGTTAATGGATGTCGGTTAATTTAATTAAAACGTTTAATTAATTATCTAAGTACCATTGAAGCTTCAATATATAGATCCATAAGGTCTTTTCGTAGGTCAACAGGGATTATTGAAAATTAATTTTGGATTAATTTGAATTGTTCAAATTAATCGAGGGAATTAATTATATGTAATATAATTAATATAATGTATTTGATACATTATAATATGAAGTTTATTTGAGAGAAAATAAATATTTGAATATGATTCAAATATTAATTATATGAATGAGCTTTACATATTTAAATTTAGTATAAATGCGATTTATATTAAATACCACACATGTATGAGAGAAATAAAACTATAGGTTATATGGTATCTGATACAATATAAAATATAAGGTATGTGTTATATTTGATATAACATATAGTTTAGTATATATTATATGATAAGGTGGTTATTATATATATATATATATAATAATATATATATATATATATATATATATATTAATTTATTAAATAAATTGTTATTTATTAAATTATTTTTTAAAAAAGTTAATTTGGGAACCTCTCTTTTCTCTCTGATTGTAGTACATGTAGGAGTAATTATTTTGATTATACAAACAAAAATCATCTTCTTCACAGAATCTCTAAATGAAGGTTCTATGAGATTTTCCTAACTCTCATAGAAAACCTTTTTCTCTCAAAATCACTCTCCCTCTTCCCAAAAGAACCTAGAATCACACCTCCTACTATTCTCATACCAGAAGGAGAATACAGAGGAAATTTCCGTGATAGTGTCCTCATGAATTGTTCATGATTAGTTTAAGGTTTTTTAGTTCATAATCATTCGTGGAGAAGGGGATTTCGTGAGAATTTGTGATCTTCAAGTGTTTGTAATTTTTCTCCCTTTCTCTCTTTTTTAATGCACGCTGTAAATTTTAGAATTAATGCATAATTTTCTGTTTGATTTCTGTAAATTCGTTGTTCTATGAAAAATTGGAAATGGCCGATCCTCGCTTCCATTATAGAACTTCACAGTTTCATCATTAAATTATTGAGAAAAATATATTTTTGGTCCCTGAGTTTTGAAGAATATGTGCATTTAGTCTCTAATATTTCAAATTTTTCATTTTAGTCCAGTTTTCAAGAATAGATTTAAAAGGTTCTTCTAGTAAAATAACAATTAAATTTAAATAAAAATAATAATAGATGAGCTGACATGGTATGTGACTTGGAAAAACATTATATTTTAAATCTTGCCTTCTCTCTCCTCTCTCTCCCTCCTCTTTGGTTCAATCTCTCCCCTCTCTTTCAAAAGACGAAAAGCAAAATTTGACGAAGGTGAATCAAAGACATCAAGCTCCATCCTTAATTAGCAACAATAGATCAAGATTCCTTCTGATCTAAATTACCATAACTCTTCTACCTATTTTTATCATATTTCGTCGACATTTAATGAGCAACATATTATTATGATTTTATTCACGTAGGATAAAATTGAATACTCGAACAAGTTAATTTCAAAAAAATCTTCAACCACGTTGGTTTATGCTATCGATATTTCTTCTAAGCTCGATATCATAGGGAAAATCTGAGCTATTATCAGCACTTCGATTTAGATGCTCTATTTATACTGATGGAGGATTGGATTTAGCTCACCGCAACAAGGCCGGTGCGGCGACAATGAATTCTGAGGAATACAATAAGAGAAAAATCATCATTGAAGGATCTCTTCGAATTTTGATTTCATGTTAAAAGACTCCAAATGGAGGAGATAGAACAACTGAGAAGTGTGAGAAGTTAGAAGTTTAAAACAAACAAAAGGAGACGAAAAGGCAAAAGGAAAACGAAACGGCAGAGAGAGGAAGGAGATGAAGCGTTTCAGACGTTTTTCCCTTGAATATTTTTTGTATTTCTTCCTTGTATTCTGTGTTGGTATACAGAGGCATTAAATAGCCTTATACATTTTTAATAATAAAGAATAACAAATATATTTGTACACTTTTGATTGGTTGGGATAAACATTCCCTCTAACAACTTTTTCTTCTAGAAGGATGATGACATAGACTGAGTGTGCTGACTGGGTAGCTGACTGTTTGTCCATGTGTGTTGCTGACTTGTTCTTCTCTAACATCCCCCCTTAAACGAGAGGGTACGTCAAGTACACCGAATTTGGAATGAAGAGACTGGAAGTGAAAATGTGTGAGAGTTTTTGTGAGGCAATCAGCAAGCTGACTTGGCGAAGGGACATATTGCACTTCCAAGGCTCCATGAAGGACATGATCTCATACAAAATGAGCATTGATCTCAATATGTGTTATTCTAGCATGAAACACTGGATTGGTAGCTATGGCAGCATCGCTTAAGTTGTCACACCAGATGATTGGTTTGACAGAGGACAACATCCTAAGTTCCGACATCAGTTGATTGAGCCATATGACTTCAGATGTAGTGTGTGCTAAGGCCCAATATTTAGATTCAGTACTAGATCGAGCTACGACTATTTGCTTCTTAGACAACCAAGAAACTAAGTTGTTTCCAATAAATACAATGTATGTTGCAACGGATTTTCGATCATCAATGTTGAGGCCCAATCTGTATCCGAGTAGGCAGAGACTGATAAGTCAGAGCTTGGTTGAAATAATAGACCAAAATGTTTGGTTGCACTGATGTATCGAAGGATTTGTTTTACAGCTTGCCAGTGAACATCCGTTGGTTTTTGAAGAAATTGACTTAGGTGATTAACTATATAGGAGATGTCTGGTCAGGTTGTGGTGAGATACTGCAAAGCTCCAATAGTGCTTCTATAAATAAACGGATCCTTAAGAAGAGTGCCATTGGTAATAGACAAATGCTTTCCAAGAACACTAAGGGATAGGGTGGACTTTAAGTTTGTAAATTGTAAGCGATGTAGAAGATCATCAACATATTTTGCTTGATTTATAATGAGGTAAGAATCAAGATAGTGAACTTGAAGGCCAAGGAAGTAAGTGAGTTTTCCCAGGTCTTTGAGAGAAAAGTGTTGTCCAGTGACCAGATGAGTTGATTGATTGTTGATGAGTCATTACCAGTTACAATAACATCATCAACATAAACTAGAAGGAAAATAACCGATGACTGCTTGTTGTAGATGAATAGAGAAGATTCAGACCGTGAGTTTGTGAATCCCTATCGAAGAAGCTCTCTTGTGAAAGCAATATTCCAGGCCCGAGGTGCCTGTTTTAGGCCATAAAGGGCTTTGTCAAGCTTGCAGACATGATATGGGTAGGATGGATTTATATACCCGGAGAGCTGTGTCATATACACATTTTCTTCTAGAGTTCCATTCAGAAATGCATTGTCAAAATCTAGTTGTCGTAAACTCCAACCATGAGAGGCAGCAATGCTAAGAATCACCCGAATTGTTGAAGGCTTAACAACCGGACTGAATGTCTCAAAGAAGTCTATGCCCAGGTTCTGGTGAAATCCTTTTGCTACAAGTCATGCTTTATAACGTTGAACTGAACCATCAAAGTTGCGCTTAATTCTTAACACCCATTTGTGCCCCATTATATTCATGTCTGGTGTAGGAGGTACAAGCCGTCAGGTCTGGTTTTTCAATAAGGCAGCATACTCGGCATCCATGGCCTGCTTCCATGGAGGAGAAGCTAAGGCATCTTGAGTTCGGGTAGGTTCGGTTGCCAACTAGTCAACAGAGGATGAAGTAGTGAGGATTTTTTGTTTGAAGATACTAGCTTTCCCTCGGGTTATCATAGGATGAATGGGTAAGGGAATAGGTTGGCTGATAAAGGATTGGTAAGGTCGGGTTGAAGGTGTCGGGTGGAGAAGGCATGAGGTACACGATCGGGTGGTGATGATGTTGGTAGACGATCAGGTATAGGTGAATGATCGTTTAGAAAAGGATTTGGTAGACGAGCAGGTGAGGAAGTGACAGGTAGATGATCGTTGGATGTAGGTAAACGATCGTGTAGGTAATCGGGTTGGATTGATATTGGTAGACGATCGTGTGGAGATGTTGCCGGTAAATGATCGTGTAGACGATTAGGTGAGGATAGACGATGAGTGGTAGGTAAGTGATCGTCAAGAGGTGAACGATCGTTTAGAGATGGATCGTGTAAGCGATCGGGTAGACGATCTGGTAGGGGTAAGCGATTGGTTGAGTGATCGTGTAGTGAGGGATTTGGTAAACGATCGTGTGGTAAGGAATTTGGTATACGATCGGGTAGGCGATTTAGAGAAGGTGAGCGATGGGTAGTAAGTAAACGATCAGGTGATGAATTTGGTAAGCGATGAGCATTTGGTGAGCGATCGTGTAGTAACTGATTGGATACACGATCGGGTAGGTGATTGGTGATAGGTAAGCTATTAGTTGGATTTTATGGGCGATGAGCAATAGGTAAATGATCGTTGGGTTGGAGGTAAACGATCGGGTAGACGATTAGTGATAAGTAAGCGATCAGTTGGATTTTGTGGGCGATGAGCAATAGGTAAACGATCATCTACTTATGGGCAGGGATTATTGGTTGGAAGGATGGGCAAGGTGAGTGTGGGTGAGGGATTGGGCTGGTTTTTGGTATTAGACTGGGATAGATATGTGAAGGGAAACTCATCCTCATTGAAGGTGACATGCCGAGAGATGATGATCCGATCATCCTTGGTCAAACATTTGAAGCCTTTGTGTTGTTGACTGGGGCCTAGATACACATATTTTTCTGAGTGAAAGTTCAATTTATTGTGCTGGAAGGGCCGAAGGTATGGAAAACAAGCACAGTCGAAGACCTTGAGCTCTGCAAAATTTAAGCTCTTGTTAAATAGAATAGAGACAGGGGATTTACCTTGTAGTACCTCTGTTGGGAGTCCATTTATAAGCATGATGGTAATAAGGAAGGCATCCTACCAAAAACTCAAGGGTAGGCTGGCCTGTGTTAGCAGTGTGAGGCCGGTTTCTACAACATGTCTGTGTTTTCTTTCTACTCGACCATTTTGAGCAGAAGTGTAAGGGCATGATAGTCGGACTAGGATTTCTCTTGAATTTCATAGCTGATGAATTTTAGCATACTCACCTCCATTATCAGACGGTAGAGCTTTAATTATTTTGTTGAATTGATTCTTAACATAAATAAGAAAGTGCTGAAATGCTTCCAAAGCACCACTTTTTTGTCTCAAGGGATAAATCCAAGTGTATCTACTGTAATCATCAACAAACAGTATGTAATATCTAAAACTATCTAATGAAACAATAAGGGCAGGTCCCCATAGGTCAAAGTGAATCAATTCAAAAGGTTTGGTAGCACGGCTTTCAAACTTAGAAAAAGATAGACCAGCTTTACCCAAAGGACATGGTTCACAAAATAAATTCTCTTCATTACTTTGAACTTTCAGATTACAATCACTAATGATAGAATTCAAAATTTTCATTGAAGGATGACCTAGACGTCTATAGCAGATGCTTTAGATACAACTACATTAACTCTTGTTGTTTTTTCAGACAAAAATAATTCAGAAATGTTCTTATTTATGTTCAAAAGCCTTCTGTCCTCATTGTTCTGATTCTTCCACTCCTCTTTCCTTTCCATAGCTACTTGGTCCAGGTGATACAACCCATCCTTAAGGTTTCCTTTCAGTAGTGTTTGACCCATACGCTTGTCCTTAACAAAGTAATGCACATTATAAAATTCAAAATAGATGTTATTATCTTGGGCTAACTTAGATACACTAACTAAGTTCTTTGTAATTTCAGGAACACACAATACGCTCTCAAGTATGACAGTGTTCTTTCCATCATAACAAGGTATTACCAACACAGGATATTTGCAGTTTATTTCCATTTCCTGCTATATCTTTCTTATTACCTGAGTATTCCCCTAGATTGTTCAAGTTTGCATAATCAGCAGTGACATAGTTTGTAGCCCCACTGTTCAAATACCAATTCAGATCAACAACTGTTTCTAAACCAGCAAAAGGATTGGAGTTTTGGGTAGCTATGAATGCGGTAGGGTTGGGTAGGGTATTGTTACCAGGATTTGAGCTCTGTCCTCCCCTATTCTATCCAAAATTCCCAACAAATTCTTTGTTAAAACAATTAAAGCACACAAGGGCTGAATGTCCATATTTACCGCAAACTTGACATGTAGGTTTGTTGCCTCGTCCTTGACCAGTGTTGGAATTGTCATTGCCTCCTCCACGTTGTTGATTAAAAGAGGGTCGAGAGTTGGTCTGATGATAGCTGTTCATCTGTCTGGATTCATTAGAGTTTCGACTTTGAGCCATATTTACAGCAGGGACAATGTTACCAAGGTTTCTTTAAGCATTTTGGTGTTCCAATCGTTTCTCATAGATGAGGAACTCAGACTGCATATCCAGCTAAGAGATATCCGGTTTGCCTTGTATGACAGCGATGACCGGATTGTATATTTCCTCTAGATCGAGAAGAACCTGAGATATCAAACATCGTCTAGTTACAGGACTTCCATCCTATCCTAAGTTATCGGCATTAATTTTCATAATGCGTAAATAGTCTTCCATTTTAGAGTTACCTTACTTGGTAGTCTAAAAAACATGGCGAAGAAAATCTTCTTCTGTTCTTGATTGCACATCGAAGAGGTCTTGGGTAGCTTCCCACAAATCCTTAGCGTTGTTGAAGCCTAACAGCTGCAAGGCTACTTTAGGGATCATCGAGTTATAGAGCCATCCGAGTAGTAGGAGATCCGTTGTGACCCATTGTTCGAACAAAGGATTTACTGTTCTGGAGCGAGCAGAGCTCGACGAGGCTTTTTTCATCGGTGCTTTCGAAAACATCCCCACCTTGAAGGAGACTGAAATCTTCAGTCATTGCTGAGACGAACGTCGGAGGACAAGGTTTTTCACCTGTGAGATGTCGTTCTAGTTTGTAGCTTCTTAGGATGGGTAATGCAAGGGTTTTTCATAGTAGGTAGTTGTTTCGGTCGAGTTTCACTGAGGTGATTTGGTTCAACAATTGATTCTATGGTGGGTTGGTGAAAATGGTAGTGGCTGAGGAAGACGAAGCGTTTGAAGAGGCGTTGGCCATTAATACGTTGATACCAAGTTAGAAGTTTAAATCAAGCAAAAGGAGACGAAAAAGGCAGAAAGAAAACAAAACGGCAGAGAGAGGAAGGAGATGAAGCGTTTCAAACGTTTTTCCCTTAAATATTTTTTATATTTCTTCCTTGTATTCTATGTTGGTATACAGAGGCATTAAATAGCCTTATACATTTTTAATAATAAAGAATAACATATATATTTGTACACTTTTGATTGGTTGGGATAAATATTCCCTCTAACAACTTTTTCTTCTAGAAGGATGATGACATGGACTGAATGTGTTGATTGGGTAATTGACTGTTTGTCATGTGTTGCTGACTTGTTCTTCTCTAACATGAAAGAGAAAGAAAGGGAGGAGAGAGAACCAAACAGGAGGGAGAGAAAGGAAAGAGAAAGTAAAAGATTAAAAATATTATTTTTTTCCAAGTTATGCCATGTCAGCTCATCTATAATTATTTTTATTTAAATTTAATAGTTATTTTACTATAGGGATCTTTTAAACTTGTTGTTGTAAACTCAACGACTAAAATGATCAATCTGAAGCATTAAGAATTAAATGCAGATATTCTTCAAAAGTCAGGGACCAAAAATTTTTTTTCCTAAAACTAAATGCATACATTCTTCAAAAGTAATGGACCAAAAAAAAAAATTCCTTAATTATTTGTTATTTAAGACGAAATACCAAAAAGTGAAATAGTTATCAAACAAAGCTAAATCTTCCTAACTTAGGATTGTTTGGATTGATTTAAGAACAAAAATATTTTTAAAAAACACTCATTTTTATTTAAACATTTTTTATAAAAAAAAAATTGATTAAAATACATTTGAAAAACTATTTTCAGTGGTGGTCAAATACTCTAATCTCTTCTAAATTAACGACTCAAATATGTATTTGAATTAAACACACCTTAAAATATGCAACATTTTGCTGTTAATTTTCCACTCTAACTTAGCATGCTACAATGCACGTGAAACACGTTTTAATCAAGCTTGAACCAAGTTCTAAAATAATGCTATATGTATACATACATAGATATATAAATCATGTTATTAGATTGTCGTTGACTTGTCAAAAGAAAAAAAAAATACTGTGATTTAATATTCCCTTTAAAAAAACATTTGAAAATATTTAACTTTTGAATGAAACTATTATTCTTATGAGTAAAATTTGTCATATGGTAACTTATGATTGGACACCTGTGTACTGCATAAAGATAAATACAATTTGAGATGTACCTATATATTTTTTCTATTTTAATTTAGCCAACTTTCTTAAAAATTAATTTTAAAGGAATAAATTTAAGATTTATTGAAAATATACCCACAAATTAAATTTGAAAAAAAATAAAGTACACATTAAAATACTTTGGAACAAAAATGGTATTTAACTATCAATATTCTTTGCAAGATCAAATATTTTGGTCAGTCATTTAATAAAAATTCATAAAGATGATGCATACTAAATTATGATTGGAAGTACTATTCATGACATGTCGTGATTTTCACTTAGGTTAGATTAAATACTTTTGATCCTGAAGTTTAGGTTGGGTAGCATTTAGTTTCAACCCGTTTTCAAATTCCTCATAAATCATTTTTGTCTTTTTCACAATCATTCTCGAATATCCCTTAACCATTCAAAAAACAAATTTAATGTTTGATTCTGTACTTAAATGAATTTTTCATACCATTAATTATTGTAATATTCCTAAAAGTAGGTAACACAACAATTTTGATAACTTTTTTAAGAAAAAATTATGTTCACAGAAAAGTTGTATTTATAGCCTAAATTATTTATTATTGACCAAGAAAGATACTTTTAATTTGTACTAGAATGAATGCAAGGACAAATGGAGATGAAGTTGAGTGATTGATTTGAAAGATAAACTAAAGGAACTGAAAATTATTGTAGTAAATTAGATGGATGAAATAATTGAATCAACAAATTCTTGAATGTTTTATCAGAGCTTCCACCTTCGTCCATAGCTTCTTTAGAAAGTTTCCTCAACTTGATTAAGTTACTTTTAATCTCATTCTTCCTATCTCCTCCAAAAACTCTTTGGATAGAGCCTTCTAATTCTTCCTTTGTTGCAATCCCTTTGTCACTTCTAATCTTCACCCTACTTCCAACTTCCCAAACATCCGCGACGAACTTAGTGTTCGTCGTTTGATCGATCCACTACGGAACAGCAAACATCAACTCTTAGGCTCAGGGCTTCGTTCATCGAATTCCAACCACAATGCGTGAAAACAACGTATAGCATTGTAGGAGAGAACTTGAAGTTGACAACACCAATTGACAATTAAGCCTTTATGTGATGTGTGTTGTACAATATTGTTGGGAAGCTTTCCCATTTCTGATTCTCTTAAGGCCCATAAGAAAGAAAGATTTGTACTAATAATGTGTTTGAGGAAATTGCTTAGTTCATCCACCAGTTGTTGGGGTAAGACAACCAAACTTCCAAATGAAATGTAAATGACTGAACTATTTTCTTTTGTGTCTAACCATTTTAAAATTTTACCATTCTCCAATTTTAGGTGATTTAGGCCATAGCTTTTGTCATCTTCCAATTTACCCTCCAAATATGCTGATGGAATGGCTGGTCCAACTGTTCTGATTGGCCATCTTTTTGCCATCCAGTTAACCACCTGTTTTTCATAGGTTCAATGTTAATTGACATAGATGCATGAATAAAGATATGACTTAATAAAGATCACATGATGAATGTCCTTGTTTAAAAAAATTGAGACATGAACATGACAAGGATACATTTATTAAAATATATTTAAATTTTTTAAAAAACATATATCATTTTCTTCGGTAAGTTTATGAATTTATATGATTAAAAAAAGAGTTTGATATACTTCAATCCCAATTCATTTTTTCACTCCACTCTAAGAAGCTAGCTAGAAATTCAAATTTCCACCTTACATTTTAAACTTGATGCACAACAGATCCATGTAGAAACCATCACCCCTCAAATTGTCTTTTTATATTTTTAATATAAATTGTAAGTGATATTTAATAATATAATACACATATTCAATATAATTATCAAAGTTGATGTCTACATCATTAGTATGGGAGTAACAATAGACACTATAAAATCATCATCTTCATATAAGAAAAATACCTTTGATTATGATAGATTTTATACAAAATCAAAAGAGAACTACTTTCAAATTTTAGTCTATAACCTTGCAAATCCTAATCTATAATAAAAAATTATGATTATGATTATAATATCAAAAATGAAGTTTGTAGAATAAATCAAGGTGAACATAACTCAACTGGTATACAAATATCTTAGTATCCACGAGATCTGTGGTTTAAATTCTCTTACCCTAAATAAAATTTTGTAGAATATTTATACAAAAACATCACAATCGGCCTCAAAATCACGAATCAATTTTTATTTTTGAAGCTTTACATGTACGGTACCTCGTATATAACCTTCCTAAATCCGCTACTAACTGACTCGATGTAGAACAGACTACTCCCTCTCCTACTCCTAATCACTCTATATGCACATACTGTTGTCTCTTCCTTCTCCTCTCTTTCATTTTTTTAACACCTTCCAAAAGTTATTGATAGTTCAATAAATATTTTATATGTGAGATTATAAATTATTTATAAATAATGCAAGTGTCCCACTTTATTTTCTTTGTGATATTAGTTATAACCTTTATACTTTTCGTTTTGTTCTTATCCTTCGGGGTCCGACAAGGTTCCATCCGTCAAATCATTTTCTATCCACAACATTTTTAGTGGTGATAAATTTATTGGCTGTGATTAGTCTAGCTTAGGCGTACCTATCTTCAAAAACGGTACTCTCATCACATGTTGAAAGAAATTTTGAAATATGTTTTGGAAAATTATTCAAGTTATTTTTTCCACTAAATGTAATCTTGCAAGAATGGGGTCCACTCTGATGTTCTGTGTGCGTTTTGCCGGCAACATGTGGAGACTACACCGCATATTATGTGGCAGTGCTCGGTTTCTACAAAGATTTGATGTGTTTTGAGATTACAGGGCCCAATGGAACTATCACGACCATTGACAGTGGATTTTTTATCGTATGGCTTCTCTGGATCTAAATAAGGCCGTGATCACTTGTGTGGTAGGTTTGGAAAGCTAGGAATAAGGTAGTGTTTGAAAGGCAACAAACTGATGTAGAGTCTATCAGTGATTCCATTATCAAACATATTCTTGAGATCGATCTGGCTGGCGCAAGAACCGATAAGAAAGACAAAGGGGGCGAATTGTCCTAGCCACATTCTGTCGTTAATTAGATGGCAACCCCCTGCAGTTTCTTTTCGAAAGTTGAATATGGATGGTGCTTGGAATCCATGACAATCTAGGTGGTTTAAGTTTGGTGCTTCGACACAATTTAGGGCGTGTTCGTCTTACTGGTTTTAAGTTTGTCCCTCAAGGTGTAAAACTCCTTGAGACGATGGCGATATGTTTTGGACTTGAAAGTATTTCTTTATTACAGATATCGAATATTTTGGTGGAGTCTAATTGTTTGGAGATTATCAATCTTTGAATGGTGCTATTGTTAATATCTCTTAAACCTCTTTCTCCATTGGGGGTGTTAGCATCAATTAAACTCAAACGCGGAAGCGATTATTACCAGTGGATTCTGATAGGATAATTAATTAACCGAGATACATATGATAAAGGAATGAACACTTACTGGGTGATTCCATGATAAATATCCTAAATTCTTGAAATCAATGTTCTCTAATCCCAATACTGAATGTTCTTCAATTCGCCCTTTGACGATATAAGGACTTGTTTAATTCAATGAATTAAACCCTGACTGATAGAGAGTATGTTATTCTTTTGGAATCAAAACCACGCAAAGATTGAGTGAGTCCCCAAGAGAAGAACTACTATCACCTATATATATAGGCAACATCCCACTACATAGATAACTACCCATGATAACTTAGGTAACTACCCACATTCCGAGTAACTACCAACTCGGCCACTACATGGATAACTACTCATGTCCTTGGATAATTTCTTGGGATTAGTTTTCAAAAACACCAAATAATAGAAGAAAAATCCTTCTATTTTTTCAACTTCACATAACACCACTCAAACTTATAAATTTCACGGTATGGTACAGAGGGATTTATACCTGATAATTGTCTCTTTAGTATTACATTAATCACCACCGTGTGTACAACAATAACAATTATCAATTACTTAAATGATATGAATTAAAATTTCTAACATGCGGAGGCTAAGGATCGTGGTAATGCTTTGGGAGTTGTTGCTTATTCGCATATTAAACATAACCAAAATGCTCTCGCTCATTGTGTTGTTCATAAAGTTTTGGAAGATCATAGGGCTTGAATTCTCCCTTCTCCTTACCCTACTTGGTTTTCATTGATTATGTCTAATGATGTTCTTTTGTAACTAGTGTTGTTTCTGGTTTTATGTGGTTTGTCCCAAAAAAAAAAAAAATAGTTACCTTTTTGTTCAGGTTTAGACTCCATTTGATATGTAAGTTTTAAAATATTACATTTTTAATCAATTTTTAAAATATTACACTTTTAATCTTTAAGTTTTGAGTCTAATTTCAATTTATAGTTCATAGATTTCACAATGTTATAATTTTACCTTTGAAATTTTAGTTTTGTTTTAATTTGATTCTTAAATTTGAAGATTTATAATTTTAACATTGATTTTCTTTTTTACTAAATACTCATGTTTAGTCTTTAACGTTAGTGAATATTAATTAATTCAAAACAATTATGAAATAAAAATTAAAAATTTATTTTAATAGTGATAAAAAATAGTGAAACTAAATTAATTTTTACTTTTAATTCTTTTAAATCAATTAATAAACATTAACACCATATATTTAAAAGATGGAATGTGTAAGTCTTTAAAATTTAGGGATCAAGTTAAAACAAAATTCAAATCCTCAAAGGTAAATTTTAAAACTTAGAGATCATATGCAAATCAAACTTAAAATCTAAATTTTTTATTATTAAAATTGTAGCATTTTAGAACTTAGAGACTAGATAGAAACTCATAAAAATTAGTCCCAAAAAATTGTTTTTCCTAATATTTGCACAAAGATTATTTGCAACTAGACCTATCCTTTTTTTTTTCTATCTACTTTAAAATCACCCTTAAAAGTGTGGCGGTAGTTCTAATTATACCTTTAAACTTTTAATTATAAAAATTCAACTTCTAAACTTCTATATATGTTAAAATTAAACACTCATTGGACTCATAAATGATAAAATTGAACCCTCAAACTTATACAAATGTTATAATTTATATAATTATGTAAGTTTGAAGACCTAATTTGATCCAATTTTACTACCTAAATAAGTTTGAGGGCTAAATTTTAAAATTTTAAAATTTAAAGGTATAATTAACAACCGTCACCATAATTTAGGAGTGATTTTTACAATTTATCCTCCAATTTGTATAACTGCAACTGTCACCATAATTTATGAGTGATTTTTACAATTTACTCTCTAATTTATTAATTGCAACTACCACTATAATTTAGGAGTGGTTTTAACAATTTACCCTATAATTTGTATAATTGAAACTACTACCATAATTTAGGAGTGGTTTTCACCATTTACCCTCCATTTTTTAAAAAATATTTACGAATTTTTATTTAACAACTATCATGGTGCAGTCGAAAGCGGAAAATTTCATGAAATGACCCAACACTCAAAAATTTTTCTATGGATGACCTCTTCCTAAAAACTTATCTATGATTAAACTTTTGCCCTTGTGAAACATTAAATTTACCCCCAATTTAAAAAACTCTCCAAACTACACTATGAAGCATCGTTCACTCTATTTTTTCGCTTAATCTTGTCTCATTGTGTAATTTTGGCTCTCTCGTTTTTTCTCTCGTACTTGACTCGTCGTCTACCATCTTCATCTGAGCATTTGGTCACCTTCTCGCCAGTCGTTTGTACACATTTTCCACCATCGTCGATCTTTGAAAGATATTTAACTCTTCTCCTTGAATGCATGTTGATATTCGTTTAGGATTCTCGTCGGTCGTTTAGCGTTCGCAAAGGGTTCGCGCCTACCATTTGTTAAACGATCTTTTACCTTTTGTTAAATGATCGTGTATTCATTTTTAAGAAATATCTAGATAATCCTAGGCGAGCATTTAGTATTCTTTAAACGATCGATTAGAGAAACATAAACGATTGTTTAGAAAAAATGTGTGATCATTTAGTGGTATTTACCCGATCGTTTAGGTATTTGTAATGCCTCTATTTAGTTGTTTGTTACACAATTGTTTAGGTATTTGTAATATGATCGTTTAGTTGTTTGTTACGCGATCGATTAGATATTTATAATGTAATCGTTTAGTTGTTTGTTACATGATTGTTTAGGTATTTGTAATATGATCATTTAATTCTTTGTTACGTGATCATTTAGGTATTTGTAATCCGATCATTTAGTTGTTTGTTATTCGATTGTTTTGTTTTATGTTATGCGATCGTTTAGTTATTTGTTATATGATTGTTTAGTTTTCATTATGCGATCGTTTACTTATTGTGGTAATATATGCGTTTGTTACAGGCTGCTAAGATGGTCGTCCCTACTAAGAAATATTTTCCTGCTACAGTTTCTTACCAAGTCCACAAAATTGTGTCCATTATTAAAAATAAGTTGACAGAAGAGTAGATTAGAATGTTTAGAACAACGGTCTTTGGTCTACTGTTGGACATAGTTCTTGTATTTAATGGGCAACTTTTTCACCATTTTCTGTAGAAAGAGGTAACGAATGTGAACCCAGACATTATAGCATTCAACATATTGAGGAAGAAGGTAACATTCTCTCGAGACGATTTTAATCTGATAACTGGGTTGTGGCCGACCAAGGAAATTGTATAAAGAGAAACAAACGGTGAGAGACTGCCAACAACTCATGCGCTAATCACAAGTTTTCTTGCTCTTTTGCCAAGTATAACAAGATAACAAGTTTCTTGGGTTGACTCTAGGTCGAACACAGGGATTTGTACTAAGAATGCTAGATAAATGTGCAAATGAGATGAAACTAATGTTACTAGAGTGAACTTGAAACCATACGATTTTCTAGGTTTTATGTCCTAAAACTTGTGGTTTATAAGTAATAAACTTATTCTATTAATCAATATAGATGTTATTGAGATTATTCAATAAAGTTGTTATTGAATGTATGAATTGATCATTTCATTTTAGAAAGAACCTAAATCCTATAAACTAAGATCCATAGTTATTACATGAGTACTTGAACTTTATGTGGAGACATAAGAGGGGATCAAGTTCGAGTAGATAACCAAAATGGTCTATAGTATACGAATAAGGCTGGGTACCTTTTTTCTGGGGATACTATCGGATGCGGCTCACTTTATAGATGTTACAATTGTTATAAAGTGCTACAAATGATGTGATCCTGATTCGTTCATGTGGAGACATTTGAGTGGGGTGTCCTATGCAAAGAGTTTGTATAAGATTGGACCAAGAAATAAGTCACTCTTACTTTATAATGATGTTTATTGTTTAAGACTGACTATTTCAAAGTGAAGACCTAGGTAATTTGACCTTAATCCTGAGCTAACTATGAACTTCTGTTTATTCGGGAATATCCTTAGATTTGCATGGGTGAGGGTTGGCTCAACAGCGCTGGCTCAATAAGCCCTCCATTTCAAGGTTAAGACCATGTAGATAGCTGAGGACATAGAGTATAAGACAAAATTTTCTCCTACTCGCTTTTAGCAATAGTAGAGAGGTTGTTCTCTTAAATGCTGACTCTGGGTCTTGAACAAGGGGCCTCACTTTCTCATTGGCTCGAGAGGGACTCGGTTTGGTGATTGGATTACAAACCAATTGTTCATTAGAGGATCAGTGAGACTTAAAGAACAAGATGTAATCTCGGAGTAAAATAGCTTTTGACCTATACGAACAACCTGTGAAGGGTTAACTTACTGATTATGGTTATATCGAGTGAACTGAAATATATCTACAATGAGGGGAGGCAACTATTGGGCTTTAGTGGAGTGACCTGGTAGTTAACGAATGTTGACTAATTTAGGTTTAAAGAGTTCAGCCAATTAATCTCAAATCGTTGGAGCTCAAGATCTGTAGGTCCATTAGGTCCCTCTACAAGCTCATAAACGGACTAAACGTTATAATAGTGTGAGGAGAGAATTTGAAACGTTCAAATTTGAATTACAAGAATTATTAATTATATGTGATATGATTAAACGTTTAATTATCGAATAAAATGTAATTTGAAGAGTTGGAAAATATTAAAATAAGATTTAAATATTAAGTACTTGAATAGGGATTCATGTTAGGAATTGGTGTTTTATTAATTTAATATTTGATATTAAATTAACTTATTTAATTGAATTGTTTGATTGAATAAGAATTGATTTTATTTAAAATTAAATTTTTATATTAATTATTGAATTAATATTATTGTTTTTCTAAATTTTATTTTTGAATTTAGATTTCAAAAAGAAGCCTTTTTAAATATAAAAAATATTTAAAAATATTTACACTTTATAGCAAAAAGTTCCAAGAATACAAAGCACTTTTGAGACTTTTTGCTATAAAGTGTAAATATTTTTTGGATTTTTCTATTTATAAGAATTTCCCTTTCAAAAATAAGAATATTGAATTATTTTAATTCAATTAAAAATGAAAAATTGAATTAGTGGGAAATTCTCACTTTTTCCACTCATCAAAACACGTCATTATCCACTCAAATTAGTTGAATTTTTGGTGTCATGCTGATATGCATGGTAATAGTATGCATAATTTGTTTAAAAACAAATTGAATTTGTTGAAATTGAGTTCATGCAATTGATTTTAAGAGAAAAGGGTTTCTCTCTCAAGTTCTTCACCAAACACTAAAAACCACTCAAAATTCCCTTCAATTAGAACTCATCTTGGATCCCACAACCCAATCTAAGGTCCTAGAGAATTGTAGGAAAGATCATATGGTGGTCTATAAGTCTTGGAGAGAAGATTATAGCTAGATTTGAAGCTTCAAAGGTGAAATTTCTGAAACCCTATTCCTTATTAAGAACATGTTTGCTTGTTTACTCAAATTTATGGAATTAGAGTGCTTAATGATTTTTTTTGCTTCCACATGTTGAATGTCAACTCCTATACGATTGACTAAGTTATGCGCTATAAATAACAAAACTAGCAGAGATTACTTCAAAATTGATTCAGAGAAAACTTAAGTAACACAACAACCTTAATGCGTGAGAAATATATGGAGAAATCAGGGTTTGGGGGAGATCAAGGTCGTATCCCTAAGCTTCAACTTAAAAGTTAATCTTGGCTCGCAATTTATGTTCATCGCATACCTCTCGGTGGCCAGCCACATTAATCATATTTCTATGATGAATGAATGTTGTTGCATTGAGCACAAGGTTATTTCTAACTTTAGAAACACTTCTTGCTTTGCTTAATGAGATCCACAACTACTTACCCTCTTAGATAGTTAGTTATAGCTATTTGACAAAATGAGTGATTATAGACAAACGTTTAAAATGCCATACATTAAGCAAACAAGATAACTTTTACGGAATAAGCTTAGTTCATGGCATTAACCTTCCCTCTTTCCCCTTGAAAATTAGTTACTCATGTTCAACAAGAAAATGAAAGTAAAGATGGAGAAGATGATGAAAATAGTCATGATAATATTAAGATAAAGATAGAGTTATTGTCTACAACATAAATAATCTCTTGAACAGGATGTAATACAACAAAAAAAGTAGTAGAGAAGTAAAAGGAAACAGTTGTCAGCAATTTTATGCTTCCAACAGATGGATGCCAAGGCTACTGAGGATAGAGTGGTTGTATGAATGGAGAAGGCCCTTTCAGACTCTTACTCCGGCAAAGTTCCGAAGATGAATCGGATGAAGTTTGGAATATGGAAGTTCTCTCGTTATAATCTCAAAGTTTCTCTTTGTGTGTATGTACACGTCTCTAGATATATGGATATATGTCTCTCTCTTAGGCGACAAGGCTCTATTCATAGAGTCACGCATTGAAATTGTTGGAATTCTCGCTTTAATAAGTCATTATCGTCTGACACGGTAGGTGTAGATGTAAGTACATCAATCATAATCAACATTCTGGCGATGCTTGTCAGAAGATCACTGGTACCAACTCAAAGATCCTGAGGCATGCAACCAATTGTTTGTTCGTTGGGTAGGAGTTCCACGTATGCAACGAAGTCATGTGATCAACTGCAAAATAGACACTTTTGGCGCAATTTAATCATGATATGCAGTCAGCGGAAACTCTAGTGTACTTCAGTGCAAGTATAATATTCAACATGAATTTCTAGCCTAATCAATGCATATTTTTCTATTCTATCCTCATTATTCTAAGTAAAAGGCTACAATAACTTGTATTTCAACAAGTTATCAGATGTATCATATAAATATATGATATTTATATGTTAATTAACTCTATGTTAAATATGTTTTAAGATAGTTACTTAATTGAATAATTAATGGTTAGTTAATTAATTAAGAATTGATAGAGAGATGGAAAAATATAAACATGTGATGTTTTTATATATTAATTAATTAACCATATATATTAAATTATATTTAATGTATGGTTATTTAATTAATGTGTCAATTAATTAAATAATGAGTTATTTAACTAATAGGCACCAAGGATAAAAAAGGAATTACTTACAGAAGTGATAAAACCTTTCTCCTTATATAATCATCTTATTAGCCCATTTAGGGCAAGTGTGATTTTTATGAAAAACTTACCCTAGCCTCCATAAAAGATTTTCCTCTCTACAACATTCTCTTCAATCTCTCTACCTCTTCCTCTTCCAAGGGCTAGAGACAACTCATCTAATTCTTGGAATTCCTGAAGAATAACAAGGTATTCTCGTGGTAGTGTCTGTGATCGTTGGGAAGAAGTTCGTGTGGAGATCAAAAGGAATTTCGAGGAGCTCGAGAATCTACAAAGGTAAGTCCGGTTCTTCCCTTTTGCTACTCCTTCATAAAGAAAATCTACAATTTTAATTTACCGCAACAATATCAAAATCTTCAAATCTAATTTTCACATGAGAATTAGGGTTTATTGGAATGAAATATTAGAGATAATCAAATTTTAAAACAAGAAAATCAAATATCAAAAATCTACATGTGAATGGTATTTTTTTATTGTTTTAATGGTTTTAATGTAAAATTACGTTAAATAACCCCATAACCAATCAATAAAAAGGCAAAAAGAGGAAAACAGATGTTCTCTCCCATAGCCCCTTTTAGATAGTATAGATAACCCCATAACCAATCACTAAATGGAGGAAAAGGGGAAAACGAATGTTTCTCCCTTGGAACCCCTTTTAGATAGTATAGATATATATATAAATATGGAACGAGTGTTCAGCCAATTTCGAATTTAGAGTGTGTTCGATTTTCTAAGTGCTTAATTTTGAAAATAGATTATTTTTAGAAAAAAAATTGAAGTATTTGACAATCAACTCAAAATAGCTTTTAAAATACATTTGAAGTGCTATGAAACATAGATACAGATACGGTTACACGATACGCATACGATAGAATACTGTGATTCTTCAATTTCTAAAAAACTAAGATACGGATACGTCTAAGGATACGCCATTTTTTATATTTTTTAATATATATATTTCTAAAAAATGAGGATATTGATACATTGAAGATACATTCTCTTTTTCTTTAAAAAATCTAGGATATAGATAAAATTTATGATACAAGTTAATAACAATAGCACAAAAAAATAATACAAATACTGAAATACAATTAAAAAAAAACAACGTCTAAGATGTTGAAGTACAATAATTAATAAAATACAATAGAAAAGTGACTCATATTACAAAAAAAAAAAAAAAAAAAAAAAAAAAAAAAAAAAAAAAAAAAAAAAAAAAAAAAAAAAAAAAAAAAAAAAAAAAAAAAAAAAAAAAAAAAAAAAAAAAAAAAAAAAAAAAAAAAAAAAAAAAAAAAAAAAAAAAAAAAAAAAAAAAAAAAAAAAAAAAAAAATAAAAAAAAGATTTAGATAGAGAAGTATGAAGATAACGAAGAACTTCTTCATTGAATTATTGAAGATATCCAAATGGTTTATATTTTGGTAGACTTTGTGGGGATTCAAAATGGGGATGAAGATTAGATATTCTAAGGTTTGGTCTTTTATTTATTTTCTTCCTTATAGTTTTGGACTCAAATAATGAGCTTTTTAAATAGGTTGTCTAGTTTTAGATTGAGAAAGATTAGATGAGTTGCTTGTCTTTTTTCTTTGATAAAAGGTACACGTAGAAATAGATATGTCAAATCGCACGTCAGATACATATCTGGGAAGTATCTGATCAGATACGTATCTAGGAAGTATTTGGAAAGTATCTGGAAGTATCGGTATCTGATACGGATTTTTTGTCTCACATGAAGTATCTATACTTCATAGCCGAAGTGTATTTCAAATATTTTTTTTTTAATCAAGAGTTTAAATAAAGAAATGACTTTTTTGAAAAATATTTTTTTTCTCTAGTCAATCCAAACAAACCCTAAAACCAAAAGAAATTTCAAAATTAATCTATGAAACCAACTATTACAAACAAACAAGAGCATTAAATTAAGTTTAACCAAAAAAGAACATTAAATTAAGTTTGTACTTTTATTTTTCAGTTTCACCTTTACTCTCTCCAACCCAAAAGTAAAATAAGAAGTGAGCAATAATAGATCACATTAATAATTTGATCAGGGGTATATATCCTCAAAGTTGATAACATTTGACTTAAAAAAAGAGAAATTATTAGGTTTAGTATCTATGTTTCCCTCCTCTTTACCATGCAAATAAAAAATTTTAAGAAATATATATTTTTAAAAAAGAAAAATACCACGAGACACATTCTGATTGAATGATAGTCAGACTACACCAAAATAAAACAAGAAAGAAATCATAATACATCACATTAATTATTTGATTTTAGGGCTATATATCCCGAAAGTTTATGACACTGGCATAAAAAAGAATCAAGTAGCTAAGATTGCTTGATCATTTGCACAAACTCCATAATATTCTTATCAGAGCTCCCACCTTCATCCATGGCTTCCTTTGCCCATTTCTTCCACTCTAATGAATTCCTCTTGAACTCATTAGCTCTCTCTCCCTCCATCACTTCAAAAATACAACTCCTTATCTCTTCTTGACTTGCCAACCTCTTCTCATTCAGCTTCACCCTCTTCCCAACTTTCCAAACATCTTCCAAAAACTTAGCATTAGTCACCTGATCAGCCCATTGCGGAAACGCCACGACAGGGACCCCCAAGCACAGCGCCTCGAGTGTCGAGTTCCAACCGCAGTGCGTAAAGAAGCAACCGACCGCTGGGTGCGCCAGGACCTCGAGCTGCGAGCACCAGCCGACCACAAGACCTTTCTCCCCAACACTCTCTACGAAGTTTGGGGGAAGCTTCTGAGCTTCTGTGTCTCTCACAACCCACAAGAAGAATTTGCCAGATTCTTTGATTCCATGAGCTAAGTTTTTGAGCTGTTCTTCTCCTACTTCGACTATGCTTCCATAAGAGATATAGAGAACTGAAGCAGGGGGCTTGGTGTTTAGCCATTTGAGATAGTCGTCTTGGTTGGGTTCGAACAAGCTTAGCCCATAGTGCTTGTCGTTATCAACTCTTTTGTCTAAGTATGCTGATGGAACAGTTGGTCCTATGGTTTTCACTGGTCGTCCCAAGCTCTCCATCCATTTGATAATCTGATGATCGAGTCAATTGCAGTCTATAATTAGCAAAATTATTCTACTTTCTACGTCAATAGGAATACCAAACTACATAAAATCAATTTAAAACGTCCAGAATATCAAAGTCTTAATATTTTAAATTAAAATTAGTAAATTTATCTTTTATGATTTTTAAAAAAACTTAACATGCTTATTATTTACATTAGCGATAATTTATTATTTTTTTTAATGTTTTGTAGATTTTTCTACGAAATATCAATTTATCTCTCATATTGATGTTAAATTAATTTAAGTATAAAAATATTGATAATAATATCCGTTTAACACGATACAAAATTACTTTAATATATTAAATAAATCCATTTGATTCAATTAATTTAATATACAAAATTGAAAAGGACTCTTGCCTAAGATCATTTTTTTAATCATTTAGAAAGTTAATCTAAATATACTCGAAAATGTCGGGTAAAGTTTTGAATAAATCTTACTTTAGATTGCAATTTTCAAATTAAAAAAATATTTTAGTTTTTACATTTTCAATATACACCTTGATATTTTTTAAGAAAATAATTATTTTGGTCTGTAGGGGAAAAATCTGTTTTAATCTATTAACAATCTTTAAAAAATAAAATAAATAATAATAATAATAATAATCAGTTTTAGTTTTTATTTTTACTGTCAGATATTAACTCAAGTTATGTCGCGGGTAATATGTTAGTACATCCTAAGATATAATTATCTTTATCCTTTTACATTATTTACATCAAGTGTTGTGATAAAATAATTTGATGAGATGCACAAAGATGAGTATTGTTCGAGATATACCTAAATAGGTTTTTTTTTTTAGACACAGTTTTTTTAAAAAAATAGAAATTTATTTATCACCTTCTAACCTAAAAATTTTCACTGATAGGAAAAATGTCAAACTATTTACAAAAATAACAAAAAAACTTATAGATATTGAAAAATTTCTACCAACCTCCATCAATGATAGACTTATATCAGTTTCTATCACTGAATATATCAATGATAAACTTCTATCAGTTTTTATAGAGATATTGATGATTTCTATCAACCTCTACCAATAAGACTTCTATCTATTTCTATCACTATATGATAGACTGTATCAGTTTCAATCATTAATAGACGTCGAAAGACTTCTATCCACATCTATCTGTGATAAATATTGATAACCATGACTATCACAATTATAATTAAATTTTGCTATTTGTATAAATATTTGTCCTTGTTTTTCTATTTTTGAAAGTCCCCGAATATATATATATATATATATTATTTTTTTATTTTGTTTTTTGAAGTGTAACTTATTAGAATTTTTGAAGTTTAGAAATTAGCGGTCAATAAATTTTTTAGTCACCTTTTTAGAGATCAAATAGCAATCTGTAAAGTAAAATGATAAAATGATAAAATAATAGAAAGTGGAAAAAGAAGATAACCTTTCTTGTTTCTTCATTTCTGGATTAATCTTTGAGAGAGAGAGAGAGATTCAATACAATCCAAGTTGTTCAAAAGAAATGAAAATTGATTGGTTCAAGTTTTTTTAGCACAGATTTGAGACTGCTTTCTCTCATTTCAAGAAAACATGAAGTAAATTCAGAGTTGCACCACAATAATCAACAAGATATCAGAGTCAGAGACATAACTTCATATGGATTAAGCAACGCATATAAGCAATAGGAATCAATGGAGAAGAATTAAAAAGGGAAGAAGGAAAGATCTAGAATATTGTACATACCTCCCCTTCCAATTTGTCAAAAGTGTTGCAGAAAAGCAGATCCGCATCTTGAATATTAGAATACTGACTAGTAAGAAAATCGATAATAGTATCAACAGAGGCAGGATCATAATCATAAGCAGGAAGATCGTTAGGGGAAAGCAGAGGCATAGAAGGCAACGAAATAGTAGAGGATTCAGGAGGAAGCTTCAATTGACCATGAAGAACGTGATGATTTATACTATTTAAGGCACAAGATTGAGTATAAAGCGGAGCCCTAGCGAGTCCGAACTCCTTCGCGACTTCCAAAACCCAAGGCATTGTGGAATCGTACAGAATAAATCGAGGCGGATTCGAAGAATTCATGGCTTTCTGCAAGTAATTATGCAAGTTTTTGGTCATTTTGTGACGAAATCGATCCAGAGTTTGGCGCATGGTGTCGGTTTCTTGACGATTCTCCGAACCATCGGAAATGACTTCGATCTTCACGAAATTTGAATAATCGCCCTGCATTTTCAAGTGTTGGCTAACATGTAAGGTTGTGAGTAATGTTACCTTGATTCCGTTTGAGATTAAGCGTTTTGCGAATTGAAGCTGAGGATTTATGTGGCCTTGTGATGGAAATGGAAACACTATAATATGTGGATCATCGCCTATCTCCATTGTTTCTTCTTCTTCTTCTTCCTTCTTTGGCTATGGAGAAGCTCTGAAACTAATGGCGCCAAGTAGTGAAGTCTTTTTTTCTTTTAATCAAACTTGTCTCCGTATTAGTGTTCTGGTCTTTATATTCTTGAAAGGGAAAAGAAATTCTAATTTTGTCGCCAAGTTTTTGTTACGTCTTTCTTAAGTTAAGAGTTTTGTTTATTTTCGTTTTTATCTTTCATCATTTAACTTTAAATTTTCATTTAAAGAAAATGGATGCTCCTACCAATAAAAATCGACCACGTGACAATTTTATTTTATGTGAAATTTTTATTTTCTATTATGTATAATTAAGAGTTGCGTGATTAATACAACCATTATCCTTATTAAATACTATTTTTAATCTTTAGCATTAATGTCTATAGTTATTTTAAAAAAATTATAATGGATTAAATTTTATTATTAAAATTAATTTTAAAATATCACTACATAATTATTGTAAAATAATTAACCGATTTTAATATAATATTAAAATGAGTATTTAATAAAACACTTATGAACCAAATTGAAGCAAAATTCAAATTTCAAAGATAAAATTGTAATATTTCGAAATTTAGAGACTAAATTGAAATTAAAATTCAACAACTAAACACTAAAAGTGTAACAATTTGAAACTTCAAGACTAAACAAAAACTAAACAAAACTTGCCGACTAAAAATATTTTTATCCTTTTTAAAATGTTCATTTTGATTCGTGTAATTTTAACTTTTGTTCATTTTCATTTCATTTTCAAGAATTTAAAGACTAAAATGAATCCGAAAGTAGAAATTCGAATCATGAACCATTTAATCACTTATACATCTGCCATATTTATAAATATATTGATTAACTTTTACAATTTTTTCAACACTAATTTAGTGGTCAAGCAACACATTTATTTTCTTCTGTTAATTCAATGTTCACATTTGTTATACTCTTAAAACAATTTTTCTAGAATTAACATTATCAAATAAATATTAGAAAAACACTTTAATTATAGAACATAATATGACTTGATTTTTAATTTCAAGGACACTAACTAGAAAAATGTAGTTATAGAAAATTTCCCTAAAACTATTACTCTCCTTTATAATTTGATATGTTATTAAATTATAAATTAATTTATTTGTAAACGCTGCCAAAAAAAATAATTAATTTGTAAACTCCATATTATTGTTAAATATTGTAATCATAAGAAAAAGTAAATAGAAATGGTATAAAAAGCTTATCACAATGATAGAGGGAATTTTGTCATAATCGATCAATCAAATCTGAAAACAATTAAAGAAAAAAGAAATCGATTTGTTTTTGTTGAAATTACATGCACGATGACGTCATAGTACAAATTCGTGAATCATGTGTTTGGGGACTGTCCCATATTTAGATTTTTCTTTTTCCTTTTTATTTTTTGAGGCTCCCCATAATTACATAAATATTATATTCCATTAGCAAAGAATGGGAACTTCTAGAAGATCAAAAAGCAACCATTTATTTTATTTTATTTTATTATTTTTAGAAATTATGATTGTTTCGACTTTTTTTTTCTTCATATCTATATTACTGATAGTAAAATAGTTATGAGAGAAATATTTGATTGAATCATGTCTAAAAATAATTGAAATAAAACAATCTCTCGATCACGTTAAAAAGAATAAATAAAAATAAATACACAAATCTATATACTATCCAAATCTAAAATCTAAAACTTCTTTAAAAAAAAGGGAGGGGTTGTTTTAATGATATATATTATTATATATTAATTTATAATTTTTTTTTATTATTTTATATATATATATATATATATATATATATATATCACGTTTAAAAGAAAAAGAAAAGGAATCTCAATCTCTAAATCAAATTAAAAAAAAAAATCTCTCAATCACAATAAAAAAATCCATCTATCATATCTAAAATTTCTCTCAATCACATTAAAAGAGATTAAAAAAACAAAATCTCATTAGTTCAAATTTTTTTGGAAGATATTTTTAACGGGTTTGGAAGAGATCTCATTCATTAATATAGTGATAAAGATTAATTAAATAATTTCTTTCTTTCAAAATAATGTAAACATTATCTTTTTAATTTATCTTTAATAAATATCACGTCAAAAACACATATCTAAATTAATTCTATAAAATCAAATTAAGATTTCAAATCAAATGTCTATTGTATAAATAGTTAAATCCTCAATTTTCATCCGATATGTAACTTTGAATATTTTGATTTAAGGTTTTTTTTTCTTCGTGTGACTGCACTTAAATTTTATTTGTAACTACCTACATACCTTTATGATAATGGGATCAAGTCTTGATGTAGTTCAATACAAATTTCGTTCTCTTTCTTTCTTTCTTTCTTTTCTTTTTCTTTTTCTTTTTTCTTTTTTTTTTTTTTTTTTTTTTTTTTTTTTTTTTTTTTTTTTTTTTTTTGTCATTCACCTTTTAAGCTCATGGGCAATATGCAATTTCTACTCTTATGATAAGGATTTTTTTATATACATATTTTGAGCATAAAATTCCTTAAGAAACTTTCTGTTGATTGGGCCGATTCTCATTCCATCTTGATCAACGATCTTGTAAGCTCCATTTGTGTAGACTTCTTTGACGATGTAGGTTCCATCCTATTTAGGCGTGAACTTATTCCCGGTAGGTCTCGCTGTGATAATAGGTCTTCTTACAGCAAGTACCAGATCGTCAACCTGAAATGACCGAGGCTTCACATGCTTATAAAAAACTTTGGACATTCGTGCTTGATAACATTCCAATGCCCGTTGTGCCGTGAGTCTATTTTCATCATCTGCTTCTAACTCTTGAAGGCATAACTTAGCATTGTCTTCAGTAGTCAACCCTTTTTGGACTGTCATCCTTAGTGATGGAATCTCTCTCTCTAACGGGAGAATAGCTTCCACTCCATAAGTAAGAGAATATGGCATGACTCCCATAGGAGTACGATGAGTGGTTCGATAATCCTACAATATTTTACTGATTCTTTCTTGTCAATCCCTATTTGTCTTAGAGACCACATTCTTCAGTAGAAAACATAGAGTTTTGTTGAATGCCTCTACCAATCCATTTGCTGCTACATTGTACATAGAAGACTTATACTGCTTGAAGTTAAACTTCTCACATAATTTATCCATTAGAGCGTTAGCAAATTGTCTTCCATTATCTGTCACAATACGATGAGGAATGTCATATGGGTAAATGATATGGTTCGGACAAAGTTTACAACGTTTTCCTTTTTTTTCTTCCCTTAGAGGCACAACTTCAACCCACCTTGAAAAATAATCAATCCCTGTAAGAATATAAGAGTGTCTCGTTGTTACATGTCCAGCTAGGTCGAGTCGCCAAACTTCAAAGACCATGAAGAGACTTTGGTGATTGATGAATAAAATTTGCATGGAACTGACAAGCTTCACAACGCTTTCCATAATGCATTAAGCTGTGGTTCATGGTGAGCCAATAGTAACCCATTCTTTTTAATTGATGTTGGAGCTTTGACCTAGACTAGTGAACACCGCAGATACCTGAATGTGCTTCTTCTATGGTTTTTATTGATTATTCTTTTCCTAAGCATCAAAGAAATAGGCCTTCATATGAGCGTTGGTAAAGTAAGATCAGTGGGAAACCTTCTGTGTTCGAGTTGGGTGATGTCAGTCTTCTTCTTCGATCACATAAACAGATATCATATCAATCTCTTCATATTGATCCTCGATTGGTAGAACAATCCACTTTTGACAAAGAGAGATGTTTATAGGTACATCATCCAAAATCATTAGAGCAGTGGCTAAATTTACTAGTGCATCTGCTCTCTTATTTTATGATCTCGGTATATGTTCTAGTATTACGCCTCCGAACTTATCCATCAATCTCCTGGCATAAATGAAGTAAGGTTTTAAATCTTTATGTTTCACATCATAATTAACTTTGAATCATTGTGTACTTCCATGTATCTTATCCCGATCTCTAGAGCCATTTGTAAGCCAATGATGAGTGCTTGGTGTTCAGCAATGTTATTCAAACATAACTCACTTCGTGTGAAGCTATACGAAAACATGTGCTTCTGAGGAGAAATGAAGACAACACCGACGTCTGCCCACTTCTTCGTGTTGCGCCATCAAAGTACATAGTCCAAGGCTTCATGCTTTTGACATAAAGTACATCTTCATCGGGCAAGTCTTCACATAATTTCCAATTTGATGGGATCGGATGATCAACCAGGAAATTTGTCAATGCTTGACCTTTCACTGCTTTTTGAGGTATATAAACAATATCATATTTGAAGGAACTCTTTTGACAGAGAACCTTTGAGCGGAAGTAGATCATCCAAATCTCATTTCGATTGAACGCAAATATTTACAGTAAACAAGACAGATTATGCATAAAACTAAATTATAGCATGCTTTCTAACAAGAAACAAGGGTTTAGAGAATATATCTTTGAAGAACATTTCTTCAAGTAAATCTCTCGATTTGGATGAACACTTCGAACCAGTCACGAACACTCCAAACAGCAGCAAACAACAACAAAACTCTCGAACCAAAAGAGGACACAATCACTTGGTGACCTTGGTATTCTCGGTATAAGAACGCAGGAGCGGTAGGCTCTAGCTATTTTAGTTAAGGGAAGATTGAGGTTTGGAAGAGGAAGACGATTGAAGCAAGAACAACTCTATCACATAGGATTTTCTTCAATCATTTAGTGTACAGAGTCTATCGCATAGGCTCTCAAGGTTGATTGTATAGATACTCAATCGTTTAACTCTTAGTCCCATGGAATAATAAAATCATATTTCATTTATCTCAATTTTACCATAAAACTTATTAACTTCCCACTAAGGGTGGTTAGAGAGCAAAATGGAATTAATTATCAAATAATTAATAATATAAATAAATATGATAACCAACTTATCATATTATATTTATAACCTATAGTTTTAATATTGCATCATATATAATATATAAACCATAGTTCTTTTTCTCTATTTTATGGCATTTAATATAAATTATATTTATATTAAATTTAACAACTATGAATCTTATTCATAGAAAATATATTTGAATCATATTCAAATATTTGTTCCTCCAATCAAACTATAATGTATCAAATACATTATGTCAATTATATCATATATAATTGAATTAATTTAATTATATCATATATAATTAAATTCCCTCTTATTAATTTGAACATTTCAAATTAACCCGAAAACTGATTCTCAACTAAATTCTTTAAGCTACCAAAGGGACCTTATGGATATGTAGCTTGAAGCTCCAACGGTACGTGAATAAATAATTAAACTCTTTAATTACAAAATCCACCATCTATTAACTGTCGAGCACTCTACTAAAGATCGACAGCTACACTCTTCGCACTACAAATATATTTCTGTGTCCATTGGATATAACCAATCAACAGTACGATGTCCCTTCACAAATTGCTCGTAAGTACAGCTGGGTCAAATTACCTTTTTTTCCCTATAATTACATCTAACTCCTTAAGTACCACTAATCCCTCAAATGAACAATAGATCATAGTCCCACTATGACTAAACCCCTCTCTGGCCAAGAGAGGGTGTGGCGCCACATTGTTCAAGACCTGGAATTAGCCCTTAAGGGAGCAATTTATCTACTTACCCCTGCTTCGGGAAAGGAGTGAATTTCATCTTGTGTAGTTGAGTTCCCAGTTCCCCAATCAGACAAATCTCTAAAATGGTAGGCTTGTTTAATCGGTGATCTGACCACTCTCACCCTTACAAATCAAAGAACCGCCCTCATAGGCAGGAGTTCACAACTCACTCGGGATTAAGGTCATGTTACTTATGGTCATCCTAATGAAATGAAAGTCTCTATTATGAACGGCGTTATATAACGAGACTAAAAATTTTGTGGTCCGGTCTTATACAAATTTCTTTGTATAGAATATCCCCGCTCACATGTGTAATACATGAATGATCAGGATCAGATCATTTGTAGCACTTTACAACATTTGTAACACCTACAAAGTGAGTCATACTCGTAATGTCACCAGGATAAGGTACCCAGCCTTATCCATATACTATAGACCATTTAGATTATCACTTAAACATGATCCACTTGTATGTTTCCACATACATGTTTAAGTTACAACGATAACCATAGATGTTAGTTTATTGGTTTGTGGTTAATGGAATTGGTTTGTGGTTAATGGAACTAAAATATCATATATTTCATAGACATAGTGAATAAAATATCAAATATTATAAATCACTGAAATGTTTGTTCATATAAGGTTTTACAAACTATAAGACCCTAGGGCATCAACCCCAACAATTTTGAAGTATAATTGCCCATTTAGTGAGGCATCCTAAGATGACTAGCCTGGATAAGATATATATGATAAGGTCGGCCTTTGCCACCAAATTCACAATGAAGGTTTGCATATAATGTCTCAACTTATTTATTACAAAAGAACAAGGCGAGAGACAACTTCTCAATTGGACAATAATTCAACTCAGCTCTGGTCAAAGTTCTACTTAAATAATAGAGTGCACATTTCTTGCCCTTCTCCTTTTCTTATGTAAGTAGTGCTTCAAGTAATCTTTCTTGAGTGGCAATATATAATATCAATGGTCTTCCAGTTGTAGGCGTGCTCAAGACCGAAAGGTTGAACAAATACTTCTTTATGCTGTTAAATGCAGTTTGGTAGGTTTAATCCTATTAAAAGGTTGTATCCTTCCTCATTAATGTTTGAAATAATTGGCATTATCCTGCAAGGTTAGATATAAATCTTCTAATGTAGGCCAAGTGATCTTGAAGACTTCTAAACTCGTGCGGGTTTCTTGGACTTGACATCTTCTGGATAGCATCGATTTTAAATTGATCGATTTCGATTCTACGCTACCTTACAACAAACTAAAGAAACTTTCCTGAAGTCATGCCAAACACACATTTAAGAGGGTTAATTCTTAATGAATATTTCCTTAGATGATCAATGACAAGCTTCAAGTCCTTTAGGTTGCCATGCTGCTTCATAGACTTCACTACAAGGTCATCGACGTAACATTCAACGTGTTTATGTAGCATATCATCAAAGATCCTGATGATCCATCCATGAAAGATAGAGCTTCATGCCCTATGGTGGCATCCACTATAATTTTTGTGATAGGCAAGGGAAAGTCATCTTTTGGGCACGCATAATTTAGGTCACAAAAATCCACGCGAACACGTAGTTGACCATCCTTTTTCTTACGGGAACAATGTTGGCTATCCATGTTGGGTACTTGATTTCACGTACAAATCCAGCCTCTATTAGCTTGTTAACATCCTTTTCAATTTAGGGAATTAGTTCTAGTTGAAAGCGTCGAAGCTTGCTTCATTAGTCGATACCTTGAATTAATTGCTAGGTGATCGACTCTTTTGAGTCTGGCCTAGGCATTTTTTTATACAACCAAGCATAGACATCTTTATATGTCGTGACTAAGCTCAGATATTCCTTTTGTTCATCATTAGTAATTTGTGCACTTATGAAGGTTGGACAAGGCTCTTCTATCGTTCCCAGGTTGACTTTCTTCAGCTCGTCAACTATTGATTGTCCACCATCCTCAAGTTATAAAAGAGCTTCTTCCGTGTCCTTTTCAATTTCGTTAGAATCTGATGCTTCTTCTATTGTGACATGGCAACAAATTGTCGCATCTTCTCCATCATCTGAATCGTTCTCTCTAGATTGAGTGATAAGGACATCGTGTTGTTTTATTTTTAATGAGCCTTCTGTATTTACGGAAACAAGCAGATCCTTTTTATTCTTGAGGGAATAGCACTGCGAATTTTTTTTCACTTTTCACCTCACATTCTTTTCTTGAGACCGCTATGGGAGATTGCTTCTGGCTTCTTTGTGGTCACACTTAATCTTTGAAGTCAAACACACACTATTTATCTTATTTGAGTTTGCATTTAGCCTTCGAAAGGCTAAAAGTCGAGTGGATTCAGAAGTTATTGATTTTCATCTTCAACTGCAGGTGTGCTTAGCCTTTGAAAAATCGAAGAACGTGTCGTCGAAAGAGTAATGTGACTGAGTACAACAGTCCTCTGAATTTTGCTTCTCTCCTCATCTTTAGAATTGTGGCTCTCCTCTATGGTAATGTGACACGTGTCTACAACTTTTGCTTTCCCTTTTCCAGTTATGCGAATTGGTCCAAAGGACTTATATCCAAGTCTAGACCTAACTAAGTATAGAACATCCTTGTTCATGAAGCTTCTTTTGTTTCGGGGAAAGCTTGGGCCTTTCATAAAATATTTTTAGGCTTTAAGCTCGGTGCGAGTTGTAAAGTCATATCCTGCCTTTGTCAGTAGCTTATATGTATTTGGATCGAAGCCATCTTTTGTTCATTTCTCTGGAAGAATTGTTTTCATCTTTCTCAGCCTCTTTTACTTATTCTTTATCCATCTTTGTAAGTTGTGTGGTGAAGCTTTCTTTCTAAATTTCGACGTCTCCAATCGTCAGATTTTTTTAACAGTCTGCAAATGTTGATTCATCTTTCTTGCGTCGAGAAAGAGGAACGTAGCGTAGGAAAGGAAGATTTGATACTTTTTCTTGTGGGTTTATCGTCTTTTCATTCTTTAACACCTCGTACTTGATTTGGGTGGCTGGTTCATCATTTCCTCAGTTGTTGAAAGCATCTACTTCATTTGACTTCGTTGTTGTGAACGTTTGTTGCTTGGGCTTATAAGTGCCTTTGGCCACTGGAATCTTTGTCGTTATAACTTCATTGATATTATCACTTTTTAGATAAAACTTTGCATCAGCAAAGTAAGATTCAACCTCTAAAAATGGCTTCGATTCAGCATCAACTTTCTTGACGCCTTGTTGATAGAATTTAAAACACTGGTGGAGCGTGGAGGTTACTGCTCTATTTTTGTGAATCCAGGGACGCCCTAGCAACACCCAGTAGGTGGTTCTTGCATCAATCATGTGAAATATGATGCTTGCTTGCAAATCCCTTATGGTGATTTCTAGATGAATTGTGCCTACCGCTCGTTGCACTATTTGATTGAAGCCTTGAGTCACTAGTTTACTACCTGAAAACTCTCCCATCGAAATATCCAATTGATTCATGATTGATTTTGGCAGTATGTTGACAACTGAGCCATTATCGATAAGGATTTGATTAAGTTGTTGCTCTCAAACATACCCCGACAAAAATAAAGGTCTATTATGGAGCTTTGACCCAATTAGAAAATCTTCGTCAGTGAATGATATCGATATATAACATGAAGCACATGTACTTGTTTGGGTTTCAGAAGTAGTTGGAATTTCATCGGCCTTCAATATTTTGACAAGTGCATTCTTGGTCTCCCGTGGGAGTGACAACAAATCATTTATGCTAAAAGAAGGTAGTTTCTCTAGCCTAGTCATTGCTTCTGCAGAATTTGAAGGGGTGTCGTCATCTTCAGTCATACTAATGACGTGGCATGAAACAATTTCAACTGGAAATCTCTTTGGAAAGAACCTTTTCAAATTTATTGGGGTCGAGGAAGCTCTTCACTTTATTCGATGACTAGTCGAAGTCTTCTCGTATTCTTCCTTACTTTTCTTCTTTGAGATTTACTCTTCCTTTTATAGTCTCAATACGAATGAGGTTCTTTTTGAACAAACTTTTGTTTATGCATCTTCCAAGGAGTTACTAATATCCATCCTTCATCTACATCTTCCACTTGCTCCTCTTTTTTCTGGGAGTTAACTTTCTAGAAGTCGATCTTTTGTGGGGGCTTCAGTGAAGAATATATAATAACAAGCTCAAGAGATCCAAATTGGATCAAACTCCTTATTGCAAGTAGTTGAATGTCAGGATGAATCATTACTGCGGCAAGATTTGTTTGTGTCATATCATCGAGGTTCAACTCAATCTTTTTCTCTTGTGCTAACTTCAAAATTAACTCCTTTAGTACGAATCACTTTTCTACTAGATGACTGACAACTCGATGATATATTGCAATAATTGGTATCATTTACTCTCCCCATTTCTGTAGGTCATTTACATTCAGGAAGTTCAATGAGTTATTTCTTTAGTGGTTGCTCTAACATATCAGGCAGATCAAAATATAGAAAAGGATAGACTTTTTCTTGTCTCTCTTTCAACGTCGGGCATCTTTTCTCCCTCCATCTTGGCGTTTCTCAATCTTTTTCTCCTTGGAGATAAACTTTAAAGGGGTCGTATTAACGACCATGGCTTCTTTGGTGGCACCCTTCGATAGCTTTTGGATGTTCTTCACTTCTTTCTTTTCTTTCTTTACTTTTGGCACAGTAAATCGTTGCTTCCTCTATTAGAAATGCTTAGTTCCATATCATGAGCTCAGGTCGCCAACTCTTCAAAGGTGCGGGGTTTATCCCTTGTAGGATATACATGAAGAGATCAAAATTCCCTACGGTGGAAGTAATTAGACGCATCAAGCTCTAAATTTCATTTTATAGAACGCACAGAATTCAGAGTGATGGAAACCATGGAAAAACATAAACCTAAGCATAAGTTGTCATCGTTGATACCCAAGTTGCTGAAGTTGATTTTTGAAATTAGGAGTTCAAATTGAAACTCACAAATCTCTTCTTTTTGACACTGGTGCATTTGAGTTTGCTAAGCGCTTTTGCGTCAAGGGTGGACGCATGGATTTTTATACCATGTCTGCTCGTTGTTTGCTTGCTTACCATCATCCATATGGCCTGATGGCTATATGTAAAAAATATCCATTCATTAGGAAGGTTCTCTACCTTAGTAATGATAGGTGGTGGAGGTTATAGGGTCCTTGCCAATCTCAGTCATACAAGATCTCATCACTTTGAGCGGGTTCTTGCTATGTACACCAAGCCTCGGGGTCACAATGACGAGACATTAGAATTTTGGCTTGGTAGAGTGAGCTTTCGCTTCCTTATCTTTGCAGTTTCATTATCTCATTCAACAAGAGATGAAATCTTCGGATTTAAAGGTGGCTCCTGATTAATTATTTGATTTCCAACAGAAAGAGTCCGGGACTTCCTTGAGTGGTCTTTGCTCAGGAACTGGATGAAGGATTGGCTTTCTCTCTGTGTAGTGGCCAGAAACTTTTTGTTATGGGGGGGACCCTAGGTTTCTACAATGTTAAAATGAAGAGGAATAGATCAAGAGATCATTTACCTTTGAAGACCAATTCTTTATGTTCCTCTCCAAATCAAGTCGTCTTCTCCCGATCTCACAAACTCAGCATCTACGAACTCAATGAACAAGAATGGACACCCCCAAGGGGTTTTCCCTATTATTCTCGGGGACGAGAACTGTGCGGAGGTGTAGGCTTGCACTCAATCTTGGCGTGAGGGGAGGAGAAGAGAATTGAAAGTTTTTTCTTCTCTGTAAAATTCACAGAGAAAAGGAGAACCAAAGAGAGACATAGAGAGAGAACTTTCTTTCTCTTCATTTGTTATGTGGGGAGGAGGGGGGAGGGGAGGATTAATGGGTGAGAGAGTTATAACTCTCTCCCCTTTATTTTTTAGTAAATTCAAATTCAAAATTTTGAATTTAATATATATATATATATATATATATACATACATACTAACCACTTAATATACATTTAAACTATATGTTATATCACATATAACATAAACTATAGTTAATTATTCTCTCAAATAACCTAAGGTATTAATATAGATCAAATTCATATTATTTTTAACTTATAATTTTTATATGAATCACAATCATATAAATAATAATTGAATCATATTCAAATTATAACACCTCGCAATAAAATATATAAATTTAATATGAATCATATTCATATTAATTTTAACATATAATTCCTATTTGAATCATATTGATATAATTAATATTTGAATCATATTCAAATATTTATTTCTCTCATAAAAATTATATATAAATTTAATATGAATCAAATTCACATTAAATTTTAACATATAGATTTTATATGAATCATATTCATATAATTAATATTTGAATCATATTCAAATATTCATTTATCTCATAAAATTATATAACGTATCAACATACATTATATTATATAATGTATCAATATACATTATTTAACTGTATCTTATACAATTAATTTTCTTTAATTAATTTGAACAATTCAAATCACATCAAAATTAATTTGATTCCCATCAGTCCTCATAGATTGAAGCTCCAATAATATGAGATTAATTTATTAAACTTTTTTAATCAAGTTAATCAACATTCATTAACTGTCGATCACTTCACTAAAGACCGACAGTTGAACTCTTCGCACTATAGATATATTTCTGTGTCCATTATATATAACCAATCATCAGTGTGTTGACCCTTCACAAATTGTTAAGTACAACTGGGTCAAATTACCCACCCCTGTAGTTAAATCTAATTTCTTAAGTACTACTGATTCTTCTAATGAACAATTAGTCATAGTCCATCTATGAACGAACCTTTCTCGGGGCAAGAGAGGGTGAGACGCCTCATTGTTCAAGCCCTAAAATCAGCCCTTAAAGGAGCAATTTATCTTCTTACCTTAAATATAGGGAATGGGTGAATTCCTATTTGTGTAGTTATATTCTCAGTTCCTTGATAACAGGCAGAAATGCACGTTATCATAGTGCTAAGTTTTTAAACAATGTTGGATTTCGTTGATGAAATATGTTAACTTGCATCCATTAAGCATAAATTTTATAATATTGTGGTCGCATGCGTTCATCGCATTAGAATAGTTGATTTTTGTATTTTTGTGTAGAATATGCATTGACGCAATGCAAGATCGCAAGGCTTTGCGATGATCGTGTTCGCAAACATTCGCCCGAGAAGGATTGCCGCAATTTTGTCAGCGCAACATGGTGGGCGCATCTGAATGAAAGGCTAAATAATCGCAATGGGACAGAAAGCTGATGACAGTCGAATTTGAATTAAGTTGACAGCCGATAACAATCATAAGTACATTCAGCTTTTCAGTGACCATTATTCGGCGCATCAGTCAGGAATTAAAGCCATCCCATCTGTACAATCATGAGAGATAAGCCGTCTTTCACCATGGATGCTCTATAAATACCAAGGACATTCTTTAGAAAAAGGGTTAACCAATTCAGCTATCCATTGTTCCACAAGTTCACACCTCTGTCCATAGTTTTCCTTTTCATTTTAAGGCAGAGTAAGAGAAGAGTGGTGGCACCGGAGATCGCTCAGGGAAACTCGAAAGAGAACCTTGAGGGGAAGAAGCAGAGAGCAGGCCGACTCTCGTGAGAGCGAGATTATCTTTTGAGCACGAGTAGAAAACAGTGTAAAAGACTGGGCAGCAAGAGATTGCTACCAAGCCCTTTATTCTATACTTGCATTGTTATTTTGTACTTCATTTTTATATTTATACAATGGAAGTTTTATTTCTACATCTGTTCACTCTCTTAGCACGCATGAGTAGCTAAACTAGTCGAATGGGTTGAGAAGAACTAAGCTAACATGACCTAGGAAGTTCATTGCTTGCGTTTGTCTTGTTTTATGCAGTGCAAAATACCCTTTAGAGTTACTCGAGAGAGAGTCTAAAGAAAGAACCTAATGTCTCGAGAGAGCTAGGTTAGAATCTAGACTCGAGAGAGCAAGATTAGAATTGCATAAACAAGAGATGGGGACTTAGAGATAAGCTCTGTTTGTCAACTTGCATCGCATGCATCCTAGAGATGGGAATGATATTATGTGGTCGCCTTATTTGTGTGTGCATTATCCTGTCATCGCATAAATAAGAATAGAGGCTTATGTGTAGGTTCTATATACTTATCGCATATATCACATGTGTTCTAGCCTTAGAAGCCGTAGCATTCACATCGAGAGGTGGTTTACTATTGTATGCATGTTGCATGATCGCAAAGCATGAATGCATTCTAGGAAGTGTTGGCCGAAACCCTTCTCAAACTGTTCACCGCATACTCATTGCATCTTCCGTTTACCAACTCTTTTCAAACTTCGCCGCATTTATTTATTTTTCATTAACGCAAACAACAAAACCAACAATTAATCTAGTTACCGGTTACTACAAAGTTCTTCATAAAAATTACCAACGCGACCTATTTTCACAAGTCCCTGAGTTCGATCCTGGACTTATCAGGAAACTCAGTGGAATTTACACTTGGATACTGCTGAGGCAACTTGAGTGCATAAAGCAATTTCATTAACACATATCATCCACATTTCCACTTCATAAAATTAAGCATCACTCCTCAATCAGACGAATCCCCAAAATGGTAGGCTTATTAAGTTGGCAAATCTAGCTACTCTCACCCATACAAATCAAAGAATCGCCCTCATAGGCAGGAATTTACAACTCACTCAGGATTAAAGTCAAGTCACCTACGGTCATCCTAGTGAAATATAAGTCTCTTTTAGCAACAGCATTATAAAGAGAGACTTAATATTTCGTGGTCTAGTCTTTATACAAACTCTACCATATAAGATACCCCCGCTTACATGTCTGCACAAGAATGATCAGGATCAGATCATTTGTAGTACTTTACAACAACTACAAATCAGATCGTATCATAAATGTTATCTGAATAAGGTACCCAATCTTATCCATATACTACAGACCATTTAGGTTATCATTTAAACATGATCCACCTGTATGTCACCACATACATGTTTAAGTTACATTAGATAACCTTGGATCATAAGTTAATGGATTATATCACAAGTAATATAAAATCATTCAACCATTGATTCAACTAACATAATACTACGAGACTTTAAGGCATACACTCCAACATATAAAAGTCCCAAATGCATTCCTTGAGTGCACATTTCCACTACTAATAATTCAGTTAATCTATCTTTGCAATCAAGGCTTAATTTTCTCCAACGATTGATGTAGTTAATGATCAACTCACCTTTTCGCTGTTTAGTGGAAGTGAGCTCTATCATGCTGACGATACGCCTACTACTGTAGAAGCGATTGAGGAATTCTCTTTCAAGCTGCTCCCAACTATCAATAGTTCCTGGTTCAAAGTTGGTGTACTAGTCGAAGGCATTTCCCTTTAGAGTTCAAACGAACTATTTCACCATCAATTCTCCTCGCATACCAGCATTTTCACATGTTTCGATTAATGAGCAACATGTTGCTTTGGGTTGCCCTTCCCATCTAACTGTTTGAACTTGGGTGGCTAGTATCCATTTGGCATTCTTAGATTGTCAATCCTCTTTGTATATAGTTTAGAATATAAGAGAAAAGTCTGAGTAGGTCTACCATATTAAGCCTTGATGAAGTTAGCAATCATCTTCTGCAATTGCTAAACAGTCTTCCCTTTGTCATCATTCCTGACTATAGATGTATGATTGATTCAATAGTTTCATGACTTTTGATGTGATTCTTGAGGGATGTAATTTCATAATCCCTTTCTTCGACTGCCTTCATCAGTATGTCAACTTTCTTTCCGAGTTCGACCATCCTTTCTGTTGGGGTTGATGCCTTAAAGTCTCGCGTCCTATAGTTTGTAAACCGTTTGTACGAACGCTTGTGTTGTTAATATATGATATTTACTTCACATCTTGTAATTTTGCTCAGTTACTTGTTTTTTTTGTTTTACCACAAACCAATAAACATAAAATCCCTGGTTATCTGTATGTGACTCAAGTATGTATGTGATGACATACAAGTGGATCATGTCTTGAGTGATAACGAAAATGGTCTGTAGTATATGGATATAGGAGGGAAACCTTATCCTGGTAACACTACGGATGCGGCCTGCTTTGTGGAATGGTCACAAGTGTTGTGACTTATCACAGATGGTCTGATCCTGATCATTCATGTTGGGGACATGCGAGCGGGGATGTCCTATACAAAGAGTTTGTATAAGACCCTGACCACGAAGTGTTAACGTCTCCTTATCACCGTTCATGGCAGAGACTTCACTTCACTAGGATGAGCAGAGTACATGACCTCAATCCTGAGTGAGTTGAGAACTCCTGTCATTGAGGGCGATCCTTCTGATTTGTAGTGGGTGCGAGTGGCCAGTTTCGTCGATTTCAACATTTTGAGGATTCGTCTGATTTGGGAGTTGGGAACTCAGCTACACAAGATGGAATTCACTCCTTCCCTGAGGCAGGGGTAACTAGATTCAAACCTACCTTAAGGGCTGATTCCGGAGCTTGAACGATGTGTCACCACACACCTTCTTTTGGCCCGAGAGGTGTTCACACATAGTTGTACTATGTTGTATTGTTCATTAGAGGAATCAGTGATACTTAAGAAGTGAGATGTAACTACAGGGACAAAACGGTAATTTAGCTTAGTTGTACTTACGAGCATCTGTGAAGGGTCATCGTACTCATGATTGGTTATATCTGATAGACATAGAAATATATCTGTGGTAAGAAGAGTTCAGCTGTTAGTCTTTAGTGGAATGCCTAACGGTTAACGGATGGTGGATCTTGTGGCTAAAGAGTTTAGTCAACTATTCACGGACCGTTGGACCTTCGAGCCACAGGTCCATTAGGTCCCCTAGGTAGCTTGGATAAAGTCGAGAATCAGTATTTGGGTTAATTTGAAAAGTTCAAATTGACAAGAGGAAGTTGATTATATATGATATAATTGGACTTATTAATTATATATGATATAATTGGCTAAATGTATGAGATACATTATTTTGGAGGAAATTAGATATAAATATGATTTATATCAAGTAGAGGAGAAAACACTATCGTAGATATGTGATATCAAACTATAGGATAAAAATATAATATGATTATATTATTTATTAATTAATTGGTTAATTATAAGATAACTATGGCAAAATTCATGTTCGGACGTCGGTTAGTGGGCAATGTCAGTTATGGTAACTGATGAGTTAAAATGAAAAATGTTTTCAATTTTGAATCGTTCAATCGATCGCCCGGAGTTCAATCGTTCAAAGTATTCGTGGGAGAGCGCGCGTTCGAGAATTGTTGAACAATCGCTTAAGTGTTTTCGAGAGACTATACGATAGCTTTTCTCCGCTTAAACAATCATCCACCTCGCTAAACGATCGCACACTATCACCTACACGATCGAATAGCTTCTCTAAATGATCGTATAGTGTGCCAATTTTACTAAACGATCGTGTACCTTTCCCTAAACGATCGTTCAGTAAATCCTTCACGATCGTGTAGCTCCTCCTAAACGATAAGCATTTCTGCTATGCAATAGCGACTTTTTCCCTCCCACTTGCTTATCGTCTACACAATTTGTGTTTCCTCCTTCCTCTACCAAATTCACCAAAGCCCACCCTTTGGGTTTTCACTCCGAGGATATCCGGGGCTCTTTAGTGGTGGTGTTGTCCCCGTTGTGGTCATGAGTTCGCGTTGTTCGTGCTGCTGCAGTCGACGTTTCCGCTAGGCATTGGTAGATCGCTTAGAGGGTTCCGCTGCATTGGAGTTCCAAAGTGTGAAGAACGTCTTCAACTGGTATGGAACTCTCTCCCGTGTTATTTATGTTGTTCTTAGCATGCCGTTAATTAAGATTTGTTTGCATAACTGTATGTATTGAATGTACAATATGTATTTTGATCTCGGTGAGATCGGAGCGTTCCGAACACGCTCATGGAACTCTTAGATATGAGATCCTTCAATTGGTATCAGAGTCAGGTTCTGATACTCTGATTTCATCAATTGCAACGAAATGAAATATACATTCATGGTGGGTGCATTTCTACGCTGTTTAATTGTTAAATATGCTTTAGATGTGCGGGATTAATGGATGTTTTCGGGATGATAATCCTCGGTTTGACATAAATCCTTTTACATTTGCGATTGTTTGTAAAGGCCCCTACGTTTTTTGGCGGTAAAAATCATTATCAAGTCTGTATTCAAAGTTTGTTTGAAGTTTTGAGTCGTTCGTCGAAGAAGCAGATTTGTGTAAGTGTTGCATATGAGTGGTACGCGATTTGGGCAAGTGTTGCAGTTCTTCGAAGAAGGAGGCGATCTAAGGTTGATCGCATCATGCAGAAGATGTTCTACGCGATCGCTATTGATCATATCGTAAAGATGAAGGAGTACCCAATCGCGGTTGAACGCATCGGTTAAACGATAGGGTATGCAATCAATAGTTGATCGTATCGTTTTGACGATCGGGTACATGATTGCTGAGTATCGTTTAATGCACCGCGCGCTAGGACAATCGTTTAGGTCAGAAGCTTCATCGCTAAGTACTAACTAAACGATCGCTTAGCATCGCAAGGTAAATCGTTTACTTGGTTGCCCGCATCTTAGACGATGAAAGCTCGCGTATCGTTTAAAATGCGCGCGCTAGACGATCGTTTAGGTCCAGCAAGCTTCATCGCTTAGTAAAGCAAGGTAATCGGTTTACCTGCGTCCTGTAACGCTTCAGATATGGTATGAATATTAATGCTCACAATGATGCGATACTAACTACTTTATGCGTTAATTAGGGATTGGCTCGGTAGTATGCCCTGCGTTGTCAAGTTTCTTACGATGGAACAGTGTAATTCACCACAAGTTTCTCGATGTTCTGAGTCGAACAAGAGAAGTGGTACCAGTTATTGGGGTATGTTTCCCCCCATCCGAGCGGGCCCGCCGGCATGGTATATGTGACTAGGTTTTAATTTTTTTATAAAAGGTGTGTCCAGTATGTAAATTGTAGTAAATAGAGGAAAGCGGTAAAGATGCGAATAAGACATAAAAATACAGTAAACCTAAGCTAGATGTTATAAATACAGACTTAAGTCGCAAGATACTAAGGATTAAGGCTAGCTATGAAGATTGTGCAAAGGATGTGGATGCGACGACAAGTCTTGTGAACAGATTAGAAAGAGAAAGATAAGTATTACAAACAACGCAAGTTCTTAATTGAATTGAAAGTACAAATATTGTTCCGCTTTTCTCTTGGCGTACACCTCTCAGTGATCGGTCGCGTTTTCCACATGTCTGTGGTAAAATAAAGTCTAACGTAATGAATGCAAGGTTGCTTCCATGTCTGGAAGTACTACTCGCTTTAGTTAACGTACTCTTCTGACCTTCTCTCGATAGATCAGAATGACATCTTCACTTCTGCTCTCACAGGTGAAGATGCCATCTAGCATGCTTTAGTTAAACGTATTTTGTAACTTTAATGCATATTAAGTTCTTGGTGATTCATATTGCTCATCAAGGGATTAAGAAAACATCATAAAGAAAGTGACTAATGGGTGAACGAAAATAGACAAAATGGTAAACGAAATCTATCGAAACATTTAATATTTCTACTAAGTGTTTGATACATGATATGTGAATGAAGAGATAAAGAAAATATGGAATACAATGAAAGAGAGATAGAATAGATACAATCCGGTGCCAATGTCTTGGCACAGATTCGATAGAGATCTGCTTGCCAGATCAGATGGTTTCGATGGCAGGAAGAGCTTCCCTCTCAGGCTTGCTCCACTGATAGCAGGGGTCTCTGCACAGATCTTCGATCGGGTATATGATAGGTCGGATCTGAGATTTACCTCTCGGCCTTATCTCGTTCTCTTCTCGGATTTCTTCTCTTCAGCATTCAGCTCAACCTTTTCTCTCTAAAATCTTACAGCACTTAGCCCAGTATCCAATAGCATACTTTTCTCTGAAATCACTGAGGTATTTATAGGAGTAGATCCTTTGACTCTGGCTTTGTGGTCCCCACGTGATGGTTATGGTAATTCCACAGATGGAGGGATATTATTCCTTCTGTTATGCAATCAGACCATCAATTCTGCACAATCGTTAGTTGTACACGTGTCTCAATCCTCTGCACTCGCGTTGCTCATTTGCATCATTCGATCATGGGTTCACATGTGGTGTTTGTTTTTATTACCGTATTCAGTCGAAGCGTAGCTCTGGATCGACTGTCGCATTGTGTCGTTACTTCGGTAATCGTTTCTTCATGGTTGATCGACGGGCGCAATGTGACAGAGATGCGTTGATTAGTTGCTCATGAGCTTTGAGCGCAAGCGGTGACTTGGTCTCCTGTAAAATAGAGTAAAATTTGGCTTGTCCTCCATTTTTTTGTAATTATTGTAAAATAGAGTAAAATAGCGTTAGTGGGTGTAATTACAAACATTTATAATTATTATCATACTAAGTTAATTTTCATACAATTGGCGCATAATTACTAACTTTTGGCCGCAATATCTATATAAGGTGGCATAAATAATTTGTATTTCTACAAGTTATCGTCATCGCACTACACAATCGCATGGACGATCGGGCTTCGCAGCCTCATCGTCGTCTACGCGATCGTTTACTTATGCTTCTATCGTCTAGTGCATGCTGAACGATTGTACCTACTAGAGTTTGCTACACGATGAAGACCTCCTGGCGGTTCAAGACCCAGTTCGCCTATAAACCAGTTTGCTCGATGAAAAATGTAATAGATAGGATTTTTTCATTCCGGTTTTTGTAAAGGCTCATCCCGATCCATTAATCCTTTATTTATTACATGCGATGTATGTTTTTATATATCATATGGTATGCACATATAGTAAATCCCACCTTAGGTTATGCAATGGTCATGCATCATCTCTTTATTGTAATTGTTATAATTTAGAGAAGCATGATTTAATTATGTAAGAGCATGCTCATGCATCATCTCTTTATTGTAATTGTTATAATTTAGAGAAGCATGATTTAATTATGTAAGAGCATGCTCATGCATCCTCTAATATAAGAGTTCTATTTATGTATGTATAAAAAGCATAGACATGCATCATCTTGATATTATAATTGTTATAGTATAAGGGTGAATGATAGCATGTTTGCTTGGTTGTTACGTGTTATATAAAAGTTATATATAGTAATGACTGGACATTGCATGAAGCATGACACATAGGTTATTTTATAAATGTTATACACGCCTCGTTGTGCGCAATGGTTTAAGTTGTTTCTTTTTAAAAGTTAAAGAGAAATTAGAACTAAAAGGAATAAGAAAGGCATGCATGCTCACTTAGGTTTAATTCATGATTTTAAAGTGTTTAAAACTTGGATAACATAGACCTAAGATCACAGTTCTTATATGATTAGCAACCCTAAGGCTTTAATCTTTTAATCAGTTTAGTAGGATTAAATTGGCTAATAAAAGGTTAAAGTGTAGCAAATCTATCTATAAGGGACCTTTTTGTCTAAGGCGGGTTCTGTCTAGGCTGGGGTATTTATATTGACGGAAACGTAACACCCCTACCTGGGAACTTACCTAGAAAGGTGAATTAGATAGATTTGATGCATGCATGCAAGTTAAGGACAGTCCGTTAAAGTGTTTAAATGTGATTACTTGAACTTGTCCTTTTTTCATAAACAAATGTTGTTTATGAGCAGACTTTAAAAAGATGACTTAGACTAACATTAGTAGCCGGATTATCTAGGTTAATGAACCCCTAAGTAGAACATTTAGTGGGAGGTACTTGGGGCATAAGATGCTTCACTTAAACCTTTCACGTTTCTCCTACATAGTTCATACCGTGAGATCTATCCTCGGCCTCGCGGCACCTTTGGCGTGTCCCCCTAACTGATGGTGTTTGGGTAGTTCAATATCAAGGTGGATGGAGAGAGTGTTCATAGTAAGTAAGAGCAAGAAGTGCGACAATATATCCCTCGGTCTCCCTCATTAGGTTGAATAAAGTTACTGCGTATCGCCTCGAGGCACCCTGAGAGTGTCCCCCTAAAGGATGGCAGTTTTGCACATTTCTTTATTTCATCTTCTATAAGAGGATAAGGTAACTTAGTCTCTTGTCCTAATCTGCTTCTTTCCTACGGTGGGCTCATTAAGGCGGGATTTTGGCACCGAAAGCGAGGGGTTACACTTACGTAGAATAGTTAAAGGTTAACGATTCTGGATCGAAAAATGGTGGTTGTTAGGTTCAGTTCCAAGAGTTGGTTCTGCCTAATGGTTGAGAATGTCTCATCCTAGCGAAGAGGAAACTGATCACCCCACCTGTGGCATTTGTTCTGCCTCACTGGGCATCATTGCAAAATAGAAGTCTATAACTTAGGGTACTTGAAACTGTTTTGCAAAACGGATTAGTTTAAAAGTGGTTTAGCAAAATCTAATAAAGTTTTGTTCGTATTTTCAGCAATATTTTCAAAATGACAACAGCCATGTTAGCATTATTAAGCACCGAGAAACTTACTAGCGATAATTTCGCAACATGAAAAAACATGATCACAACGATCCTCATCATCGAGGACCTCATGTTCGCTCTCATGGAGGCTTATTCTTCTATTCTAGCTCTGAATGCCACTCGAAGTGTTCGAGAGGTATACAAGCGATGGACAAGGGCGAATGAGAAGGCCCAAGCCTATATCTTGGCAAGTCTTTCTGAAGTCTTGGCCAAGAAACATGAGCCTATGGTCTCAGCGGGTGAGATCATAGAGTCCCTGCAGGGGATGTTTGGACAACCGTCTGAACAGCTTATGCATGAGGCTCTTAAATAAAGCATCTTTATTCGTGAACATGTGCTAAACATGATGGTCCACTTCAATGTGGCGGAGTTGAATGGGTCTACCATCGATGAGGGCAGCCAGGTTAGCATAATCCTGCATTCTTTGCCATAGAGCTTTCTGCACTTTGTTAGCAATGTGATTCTTAACAAAGTGAAATACAACCTTACAACTCTCCTCAACGAGTTGCAAACATACCAATCTTTACTGAAAAGTAAGGAGAGGCAGAAGGGTGAGGCAAATGTTGCTTCATCCTCCAGGATGTTCCATAGAGGTTTGACCTCAGGAACAAAGTCTGCACCTTCTACTTCTAACTCTGCAAAGGGGAAGAAGAAGAAGGGTGGTAGGGAAAAGGGAAGGCATCTACTAACCCAACACCTGTTGCCCCAAGTAGGCATCCACAAGTTGCTAAAGGAAAGTATTTCCACTGCAACCAAGATGGACACTGGAAGAGGAACTGTCCTTGGTATTTGAAAGAGAAGAAAACAGCCAAAGCCGATAAAGGTAAATGCGATTTACTTGTGCTTGAAACTTGTTTAGTGGAGAATGATGATTTTGCCTGGATAACTGATTCAGGCGCCACTAACAATGTTTGTTCTTCTTTTCAGGGAATTAGATCTTGGCGACAGCTGGAGACTGGTCTAATGACGATGCGAGTAGTCACCGGGCACGTCGTCTTAACTGTGGCAGTGGGAGGACTCCAGTTAGCTTTACAGAATAGGTTTCTTATTTTAAATAATGTATATATTGTTCCTGAACTAAAGAGGAACCTTATTTCTGTAAGGTTTATTACAAAATGTAAATATACTATCTCTTTTTAATATTGAATAAAGCATTTATTCATAAAGATCGGTATTTTTATTTGCAAAGCAAATCTTGGAATCCCGAAAATTATATGTGCTAAAGTTCGTTAGCCATTAATTCCTCTATAATACTGAAATGTTCAGAACTGTCGTAACTCAATCAAAACATCGACGAATTTCTCTAAAAGAAAAATGCCCAACTTTGGCATCTACGTTTAGGGCACATCAATCTCAATAGGATTGAGAGATTGGTGAAGAATTGACTTCTAAATGAGTGAGAAGAAAATTCTTTGTCAGTGTGTGAATCTTGCCTTAAGGGTAAGATGACTAAACAACCTTTTACTGAAAAAGGTTATAGAGCCAAGGAATCTCTTGAGTTAGTTACATTCTGACCTCTATGGTCCTATGAATGTGCGAGCCCGAGGGTGGCTATGAGTATTTTATCAGTTTTACTAATGATTACTCAGGTACGGGTATGTTTATCTTATGCAACGGAAGTCTAAATCCCTTGAAAACTTCAAAGAGTTCAAGGCTGATGTTGAAAATGCATTGGATAGATGGATTAAAACACTTCGATCGGACTCGAAGTGTGGAGAGCAAGTATTTTTGGAACCTCCGGTATTCCAGGACTATTTGATAGAACATGGAATCGTTTCCCAACTCTTAGCGTCGGGTACACCTCAGCATAATGGTGTAGCGGAGAGGAGAAATAGGACCTTGTTAGACATGGTTTGCTCGATGATGAGTTACGCTTCTTACCAAACTCGTTTTGGGGTTTCGCAGTGGAGACTGCGGTATATATACTCAATTGTGTTCCCTCCAAGAGTGTTGCAAGAACACCTTTGGAGTTGTGGAATGGGCGTAAAGCTAGTTTACATCACTTCTGCATTTGAGGTTGCCCTGCACATGTGCTTGAGGCTAATCCCAAAGGTACACGAGGGGGTTATTTTTATGATCCGACAGAAAATAGGGTGTTTGTTTCAACAAACGCTACTTTCCTGGAGGAGGATTATATAAGGGAATACAGTCCATGAAGCAAAGTCGTGTTGCGTGAGCTTTCCAATGAAACTATTGAAACTTCAACAAGACTTGTTAAAGAGCCTGCTACATCAACAAGAGTTATTGATGGGAGTTCATCTAGTAGGTCAGTTCCACCTCAAGAGTTAAGGGAACCTCGACGTAGTGGGAGGGTTGCGAACCCACCCATTCGCTATCTGGGTTTCACGAAAATCCTTGCTATGTTAGCAGATGGCGGCGTTGAGGATTCGTTGTCTTATAAGAAGGCAATGGAGGATGTTAACCGGGATGGCGATGTTGAGGCACCTTGTGTTTACACGAAGATCATCAATGCTTCAGTAGTCTTCTTAATGTTGTACGTAGACGTTGTCCTACTCATTGGGAATGATGTAGGTCTACTGACTACAATTAAGTACTGGCTAGCGACCCACTTCCAAATGAAAGATTTGGGAAAGGCTCAGTTTGTTCTAGGTATACAGATCTTTCAGGATCGTAAGATCAAAGTGCTAGCACTGTCTCAGGCATCGTATATTGACAAGTTAATTCTCAAGTACTCGATACAGGACTCCAGGAGAGGCCTACTGTCATTCAAGCATGAAGTCACTTTGTCTAAAGAAATGTGTCCTAAGACGCCTCAAGAGGTTGAAGAGATGAGACGGATCAGTCTAACCCAGGCCATTTTAATGTTGCTGACCCGTTTATGAAGGCTCTCACGGCTACAGTGTTTGAGGGTCACCTACGGAGCATGGGTCTAAAGGATCGCTCACGATTGGACTAGGGCAAGTGGGAGATTTTCATGGACTGGGCTTTTATAATTTAGTTTATTGTTTTGTATTAGTTTTTTGTACACCCCACTTCGTTTTAGGACAAGTGGGAGATTGTTGGGGTTGATGCTCAAAAGTCTCGTGTCCTGTAGTTTGTAAATAGTTTATACGAACGCTTGTGTTGTTAATATATGATATTTACTTCACATCTTGTAATTTTGCTCAGTTACTTGTTTTATTTGCTTTACCACAAACAAATAAATATAAAATCCCTGGTTATTTGTATGTGACTCAAGCATGTATGTGGTGACATACAAGTGGATCATGTCTTAAGTGATAACTAAAATGGTCTGTAGTATATGGATATAGGAGGGAAACCTTATCCTAGTAATGCTATGGATGCGGCCCACTTTGTGGAATGGTCACAAGTGTTGTGGACTTGTCACAGATGGTCTGATCCTGATCATTCGTGTTGGGACATGCGAGTGGGGGCGTCCTATATAAGAGTTTGTATTAAGATCCTGATCACGAAGTGTTAACGTCTCGTTATATAACACCGTTCATGACAGAGACTTCACTTCACTAGGATGACCATAGGTAACAGACCTCAATCCTGAGTGAGTTGGGAACTCCTGCCATTGAGGGTGGTTCTTTGATTTGTATGGGTGTGAGTGATCAGTTCGCCGATTCAAACCTACTATTTTGAGGATTCATCTGATTTGGGAGTTGGGAACTCAGCTACACAAGATGGAATTCACTCTTTCCCTGAGGCAGGGGTAAGTAGATTCAAACCTACTTTAAAGGCTGATTCCGGGGCTTAAATGATGTGGCGCCACACATCTTCTCTTGGCCCAAGAGGTGTTCACACATAGTTGGACTATGTTGTATTTTTCATTAGAGGAATCAGTGGTACTTAAGGAGTGAGATGTAACTACAGGGGTAAAATGGTAATTTGGCCTAGCTATACTTACGAGCATCTGTGAAGAGTCATCCTACTCATGATTGGTTATATCCAATGGACACAGAAATATATCTGTGGTAAGAAGAGTTCAGCTGTTGGTCGTTAGTGGAATGCCTGACAGTTAATGGATGGTGTATCTTGTGGCTAAAGAGTTTAGTCAGCTATTCATGGACCATTGGAGCTTCGAGCCACAGGTCCATTAGGTCCCCTGGGTAGCTTGGATAAAGTTGAGAACCAGTATTTGCGTTAATTTGAAAAGTTTAAATTGACAAGAGGAAGTTTGATTATATATGATATAATTGGACTGGTTAATTATATATGATATAATTGGCTGAATGTATGAGATACATTATTTTGGAGGAAGTTAGATATAAATATGATTTATATCAAATAGAGGAGAAAATGCTATAGTAGATATGTGATATCAAACTATAGGATAAAAATATAATATGATTATATTTATTTATTAATTAATTTGTTAATTATAAGATATGATGCTTCTTCACTTGATTGTTTAGAAGGTGGAGTATGCTCATTATCTGTAGGACTTTCTCTAATGACAATTCCGCCTTGTTTTGACATCTTAGAGAAACTGCGAGTAATTGGTTTGTTGTGGACATTGCTTGAAGTTTTGGGAGCAATGTTTTTAGATACCATAACTTATTTAAGTAGATGTTGTTGTAGAGAAAGAGATGAAAGGTAGAGATGGCCCCACTAGACGTGTCAAATTGTTCGCACGAGATTTCCGAGGGAATTTAATTCATGAAATTTTTGTATTGATTTCAGTACAGTAAAGTGGATACAATCTCTAATGTTTGATCCTTTGATGCCTTCTCTAATACAAGGGTTAAAAGTTTAAAATCTCTAACTCTTCAATCTTCAAGGAGTTGCTTTAAATTTCAATCTTTTGGAATTTAAGGAAGTTTTAATATTCCAAGTCTTCAATCTTCAGAAGATTGTAAATTTGAGATCAATTTGAGCTTCTATCTTCAGGAATTCAAGGAAGTCTTAATCTTCCAAGTCTTCAATCTTCAGAAGGTGATAATCTTGAGATCGATCAAAACTTTCAAAACTTGATCTTCAGAGCCTTAATCTTTCAAGTCTTGAGAGTTTCAGAGCCTTAATCTTGATCTTTAGAGCTTCAGCACTTCGTTGCCAATTTTCCAACCTCCCTCAAATGGAAGGGCAATGCCATATTTATAGAGAACTTCCATGGGCTTTAGGTGTGCATGGGCTCATTTGGCTTTGGGATTTTAGGCTTGGGCCCAACTACTTTTTGGATTTGGGCTAAAGTTGGGCTTATGTCCAATCTCTTTTCTTCGGCCCAAATTTTCCACTGTAGGTTTGTATTGGGTTGGATTTTAAACCTGGGCGATTTTAAATACTCGACCTGATCCAACCGATGATTCAAAGCCCAATCGGACATCCAACTAAATTTATCAACCATGGTCTAAGTTTTACCATCGTTGAAGTTGATAAGCCCATTATTGTGATCAAATAGCTAGATGGAAGATATGCAGCATTTTGTAATTGGACGAAATTTCTTCTCCAACAACCCTGTTTGGTAACTATTTGTTTTTTGTTTTTGTTTTTGTTTTTGAAAATTAAGTATATTTCATCCACATTTCTTTCAATGATTTACATCTCCTTAAGTACAATGGTTGAATTCTTAGCCAAAATTTCAAAAACAAAAACTACTTTTTTAGTTCTCAAAATTTGGCTTAGTTTTTTAAACCATTGGTGAAAAGTAGATAACAAATGAAGAAATTTAGAAGTAGAAATAGTGGTAATAGGCTTAATTTTCAACAAAAAAAAAAACCAAAATGGTTACCAAACGTGACCTAAATATTTTTATGTCTTTATTTATTGGAAATTGTCAAATTAGGATACGTTTGATAATGTTTCTCTTTTCCCTATTTCCTACTTTTTGTTTTATGTTCCATGTTTCCTAACTTTTAAGTTTTAGAAACAAGAGTATGCTTGGTACCTATTTTTGTTTCTTATTTCTTGGAAAAAAAAACATAAATATAAATTAGTTTTATACCTATTTCTTGTTTCTCGTTTCTTGTAATTTTTATTTCCCTTTTTTTCCTTTCCTAAAGTTTAAATATAACTTAATACATTAAATCACATTATTTAACACAAATAAGTCTCAATGCAAAATTTAAAAAATAAATACAATTATTTATTCATTCATTCAAATGTCGTCTAAATTTGATTTACAATGTCATGTTTTACCCAAATCATTAACTTTAAATGATATCATCTTTTCAAGACACGATTTTCTTTAAATCTACATTATCTTCCTAGTAAATCTTAATATGTATATATATTTATAATAAGTTTCAAAAACTTGCAATATTTTTATTTAAAAAAACTCCAAAATAATAACCATTTATGATTTATGAAGGGAAAATAACTATAAATATTTTTATTTGTGATTAACTTTTTTTTTGGTCAAATAAGTCTAGGTAACATTTAAAAATTTGAAGAATCAAATAAACATTTATCCTAAGATTGATTGGACGAATGTGTAATTTTAAAAGATATTTTTGGAAAATGTCTAAACCTATATTTCACTTAAAAAAAATGTCTAAAGGCATAAAATCTGTATTTTATTTAATTTAAAATGGACGATTATACCCTTAGAAGAACAATAACATTAAAAGTATTTAAACATAAAATCTAATAAAACCAAATCTATAAATTTACAATATTTAAACAAAAAGAGATAAATAAAACATCTATAAACAAAAACAAATAACAAAAAAAAAAACAATAAATAACAGAAACACGAAAGACAAATCGAAATTGATTTCCAAAAATAAGAAAAATAACAAAATGACCATAAGCTCATATTCAATGTCAGCAAGTTACTTTTATGGAAGAGCTTTGATTTAATAATGACAGTGTAAAATTCAATGTCGAGTAGTTACTCAAGTTTCTCTTATATTAAGTATTTTTGAAAGAAGACCCGTCATTGAAGTCCCCTACAATGTTTCTACAGATAATGAATTTGTTAAGTCCAACAATTGTGTCCCCATTCTTAACGATGTAGACAATGAATTTGTAGGTTCAATAGTTATGTCCCTATTATTATTATGTAAGGATAGAGTATTTGAGACATTGTCAAACTCAATGACTCCACAAAAATCATTTGACAAACCCCTCAAAATAATCAACATAAACCAAGAAGTGTCTCTATATCCTTTAATTGTAATAAGGTTTGGAATTATTTCGCTCATTCCTATACATAACTAGATAACCAATGACTTTATTACCTATAAGACACAACTTTCTACCGACACACTTCATGAAACGTTCGAAACTAGAGTTAAGTGAAATGTGGGAAGAAGATGAATTGAAGTCATGATATAATCGATTATTCGAATAAAGAAAACATACTTATATACCACCTAAAAAACCATTGAAACCGATCAATGCTACAAAACCACAAAACCCATGAAAACACCACTAATAATGTAGCTGACCAACCAACGATGAACAGTGATACAAAATCCAGGAAAGGGCAACTGAAACTACAATAAAAGAACACCTCAAACCTACAAAATCTATAGTAGGGGTATTCGTGGGCTGGGTTGGGTTGAGTTGAAGGACTTTTTGGACCCAACCCAATTGTTCGGGTTGTTAATTTCTTCAACTCAAATAACCCTTCTTAAAAATGAACCCAACCCAACCCTAAACATTTGGGTTAGGTTGGTTTGGGTTGATCGGATTATTTTTGTTCTAAAAGAAAGTAAGTTGTTAATATGTAAAAATTTGACTTAATTATTTTCATATATTAAATTAAGGTTAACAACTCAATTTCAATTTATATAATGAATATTTTCTATCCAAAGTGTTAAAAAACTGTTTTTAACAGTTGTTGGAGAATAAATTATCCAAAAAAAATGATAAAACTTAAATAAATATATGTATATATGATTGTATCATAAGTAAAAAATATACATTGTAAAGTTAATAATAAGTTTGGGTTAGTAATCGGATTAGTTTGAGTCATTTTAGGTGAACCCATGAACCAACCCAACCCACCAAAATTTCATTTATTTGAACCTAACCCAACCCAAATAAGTTGATAAACCCACCCAAACGCATGGGTTGGGTTGGGTTGATCGATTTTTTTGGTCATCGAGTTTTTTTGAACATCCCTAATCTGTAGTACTAAATAAGATAAATTTATATTTATATATTAAGTAATTAAAAAGATAAAATTTCAAAATTTCAAAGCCAACTGCAAATACCCTAAACAACCAAAAATCTAAACAAATCCAATAATTTTCTTTTTTTTTTTTTTTTTTTTTTGAAAACCATATAAACAACGATATTCTAAATAAAATCCAATAAAATCAACAAAAACCCTTTTTTAAAAATGTCCACTAGGGTATTCAAGAAAACTGAAGACCCGAAAAAGCCGAGCAACCCAATCCAACCCAGTTGGTTTTAGTTGGTTCAAAAAAATATTGATTTGGTTTGGGTTTTTTCTAATAAACCCGAGTAGGTCGGTTCGGTTGCGGGTTTTATAGGATAAAAACTCAGTTCGAACCGAAACCAACCCAAGAACCTAAATTCACGCTTCAGTTTCATTTTGACGATTTGGTTTCCTTTCTTCCTTTACACGTTTCAACTTCTCATTCCTCAGAAACTCAAATCTCGATAAGTCAGCCACTCTCCTTTCTGTCTATCTTCCTTCCTTTCTGTCTTCTGAGTCACTCGTATTGTCAGCGTTAGCCAACCCCTACTGGTCTACCCAATGGGTTTCCTTTCCAGTTTCATATCTCAAAGAAGTCCCTAATTGCAATCGGCTAATCCCTCTCCGTTCGACTTTTGAGTCCGACTCTTGAATCCATTGGGTTCCAGTTCATATCACATTATCTCCCTCTCTGAGCCTCTTCCTCTCCGACGTCAGCCAACAGCCACAGCCATAGTAGTCAGACGTCAACCACAGCCATTATCTCCCTCTCCGAGCCTCTTCCTCTTCGTTTCATATTCTCGCCAGTCCTACAGACTCACACGTTACTGGTTGCGGTTGCCATTGCGTTGAAATCTCAACACCTTCACAGTCACATTGCTTCATTGGTTACTGGTTAGCCATTAAACTCTTTTATATATATATATATATATATTCCTCGTCAGTTTATGGTTCACCTATGCTCACAATTTTTTTTTTCTTTATTTGTTAATATTGTAGATGAAAAATAGTGAGTTGATCGACAATGAATCACCACCTATAAATATTTTCATCCCCGATGCATGTTCTAAACAATCGAAAATGACAGTCATTGGCAAGAGAAAATCAACTAGGTCATCATCTTCAGTGTGGGATCACTTTACAAAGATGGAAAGATCTAACATCGAAGGTATAAGATGCAAATGTAACTATTGGGATAAAGATTACGCCTGTGACATTTCTTCATGTGGAACTAGTACCCTATGGAAGATTTGCGAAAACAATGCAAAAATTATCCATTTAGAGAGCAACCTAAAGGGCAAACCATACTAAAATTTCAACCGAATGAAACTGATGCTAAAGGTGCTATCAGTAAGAATTTTGTGTCTATTGCCTTTAGTCAACAAATAGTTAGAAATGCATGTGCTAAGATGCTAGTATTGTCTGAGGTACCATTTAGATTTGTAGAGACGGAGTGGTATAAAGAATTTTATAATATTGCATGTCCTAAGTTTGGCATTCCTTCAAGAATCACAATTGCTAGGGATATTTATCAGGATCAAAAAAATTGTAGAAATCAACTTTAATCAAAAGTAGTCAAAAAGTGAGTCTAACAACAGATACTTAGAATTCCTTACAGAACATCAATTATATGGTTCTTACAGTAAATTTTTGTTGATTCTGAATGGAATTTACAGAAAAGAATATTGAATTTTTGTCAAGTACCTAATCATAAGGGAGAGGCAATTGGTAAAGTAATTGAATGTTATTTATTGGATTGGGGTATTGATAAAGTTTTTCCAATTATTGTTGATAATGCAACTTCAAATGATTCAACAATCTCATATATGAAGAGAAAACTAACGATTTGGAAGTCTCTTATTTTGAATGGTGAATTATTGCATATGAGATGTTGTGCTCATAAACTTGATTATCAATGATGGATTGAAAGAATTGTATGACTCGATAGCTAGTGTACGAAATATTGTAAGATATATTATATCTTCTCCCAAGCGATTGAAAAAAAATTTAGATTGTGTTGGGCATGAAAAGATTGAATCTAAAGCCCTTGTTTGTCTGGATGTGTCTGTAAGATGGAATTCAACATATTTGATGCTTGATCATGATTTAAAATTTGAAAAGACTTTTCAATGCTTAGAAGAAGAGGATGGAGATTTTGTACATCACTTTACTGAAGATGAGAATGGAAAGAAAAGAAAGGCTACCTTAGCCGATTGGAACCATGTTCGAACATTTTTCAAATTTTTGAAGATATTTTATGATCTTACATTTAAGGTTAGTGGCTCAACTTATGTTGCTTCTAATACATTTTTTCATGAACTTTGTGGGATTCAATGACGTTTAATAGGTTGGATCCAAAATGTAAGTAGTGTGATATATACTTTGGCTTCCAATATGAGAATGAAATTTGATAAGTATTGGGGATCTCTTGACAAGATGAACAAAGTGTTGTTTCTAGCTATTGTGCTTGATCCATGATATAAGTTGGATTATGTATCCTTTTGTTTCATAAATATCTATGGGAATGGAGTTGCTAGAATAATGTTGATGAGGTGAAAGTTAGTTTGATGCAATTGTATGAGTTTTATAAGACAAGTGATTCAAGTGGTCATGCTTTTGAACAACCATGTCACATAGTTGAAATAAGTGAGGATTGTGATGACATGGAAATGGATTTACAGTTGGAATATAAACGACAAAGAAAAGAGAAAAATTTGAATGAAACAAGAAATAATGTGGAGAGATATTTGTCAGAACCTAATGAAGATTTGATAGAAGATTTTGATATTTTGAATTGGTGGAAATTAAATGCTCCTAAATACAAAGTTTTATCACAAGTTGTTCGAGATGTCTTAGTCGTACCAGTGTCAACAGTTGCTTGAATCAGCATTTAGTACGGGAGGTAGGATACTTAACTCTTTTAGAAGTTCTTTAAGTCCTAAGATGGTGGAGGCTTTAATATGTACACAAAATTGGCTACGTGTGAAGCCAATGTTATTAGATCTTACTCCACAAACTGAAGAACTGGAAACTTGTGATCAAGTTTTATTAGGTAGTGTTATCTTTTATATATTTACTCTATAATCTATATTAATATATTGAAATTGTGATAGTATTCTTATATAATTTATTGTTTAAATCTTGTGTAGGGTTCTTCAAAGAGCAAGTTTTGTCAGGATCATGAATGGATTTTTCAAATCTATTGGATTTTGAAGACTTTTGTAGACATTTGAAAATATTCTTGCCTTTATTTTGAATTTTGTAGATATTATGGTCTTTCTTGTGGATTTTGGAGACTTGTTTTGTCATAATAGATTTTGGATATTGTTATTGTGGATTGTGGAATCTTATGTGTTTTTTATTGGTGATTTCAAGCTTATTTTTAAAAAAAAAAAAAAAAAAACTAATTATTATCAAATAACCATTCAAATTTTCCATTCTAACCCATGAATAAAAATTTTTAAAAAAAAAAAAAAAAAAAAAAACCGACGGAACCAAACCAACCCAACACCTTTTTTATGGGTTGGTTTGGTTCGGGTTCATAATTTAACAAAGGTTAGTTTGGGTTAGAAAAATATACAAACTGAAGTATAGGGTTGGGCCTAAAATATCCCTAAACTCAATCCAATTCAATCCACGAACATTCCTAATGTCCACAAATTTAAGCGTCAATATGCAGTTGGTTTGAGGGCAAAAATGGAAACTAAACTCAATGGATTACCCAACACATTTATCGATAGACATTTTTTAAGTGAAAAATCAAATGAGACATCTAGCAAAATCACTTCTTCATTTTAGACAAATTCTACCATTTTTAAATCTTAATTCTAAAAAATTAAGGGGCGTTTGACTCCAACTTGAAATTGATAGAGTGGACTAAGCTCAACCATATTTGATATCCTAAATATAATAATGATGTTTACAACTAGTTATAAGTTACAATTAAATATAGTAAATATTATTTCAAAACTCTCCTTACTACATAATTTATTATTTTTCATTAATCATCTCTCTTTAGTACAATATTTACTATTCTTTATTCAAATTAAAATAGTCTGTACTTCAAACATAAAATATTATAATTCACAGAGACTATAATTACCAACTCAACACAATCCAACACCCTAAAAGTTTATTTTTCAAAGAAAAAAAAACATCTGTTGGTGGACAACTCAAGTCTCGAGGTTTTTTTCTTAGTGCAAGTTGAGAGAATTCTGTTTCTGTTCATATAAAAATTGTTTCAAATGGTAATGTAGCACCCTTGTGACATTTTCAAAAAATAATAATGATATAATAATGGAACACCATGTGACGTTGATATCATATGCAAATTTTGACTACAAACAGCATAATAGATTCGAATCAAATGGACCAAGCAATATCCTACATTAAAAAATTTCTTCAACACATTGTTTTTATTTGCACGTATTATTGAAAATACAACCAAAGTTCCACGTTGGCTAAATAAGGAGATGATCAATATATAAATAAAGAGAATTATCTATTGGGTTAATGTCCTAAATCTCGTAGGGTTCTATAGTTTGTAATTATAATGTACAAACATTTTATTTATGTAATAAAATATATGATATTTTATTTCAAAAATTAGTTGCATTAAACACAAACAAATAAACTAACATCCAAGATTATCTTTGTAGCTTAAACATGTATATAGAGACATACAGGTGGATTTATGTTTAAGTGATAATCTAAATGGTTTATAGTAACTGGATAAGGCTGAATACTTTATCTTGGTGACACTACGAATATGACTCGCTTTGTCTGTTACAATTGTTGTAAAGTACAATTATTGTAAAGTACTACAAATGATCTAATCTTTGATCATTCATGTGGAGACATGTGAATAGGGATATTCTATACAAAGGAGTTTGTATAAGACCGGACCACGAAATGTTTAGTTCATTATACAACGCCATTCATAATAGAGATTTTCATTTCACCAGAATGACCATAGGTAACATGACCTGAATCTTGAGTGAGTTATGAACTCCTGCCTATGAAGGCGGTCCTTTGATTTGTATGGTGAGAGTGGCCAGATCGTCGACTCAACAAGCCTACCATTTTGGGGATTCGTCTGATTGGGAAGTTGGGAACACAACTACACAAGAAGGAATGCACTCCTTCCCTAACGTCGGGGCAATTAGATAAATTGCTCCCTTAAGAGTTGATTATGGGGCTTGAACAATATTGCGTCACACCCTCTCCTGGCCTGAGAGTGGTTTTGTCATGGTTGAACTATGATTTATTATTCATTAGAGGGATCAGTGGTACTTAAGAAATTATATATAACTATAGGGGTAAAATGGTAATTTTGGCTCAACAGTACTTACAAGCAATTTGTGAAGGGACATTGTACTATTGATTGGTTATATCCAATGGACACAGAAATATATTTGTAGCACAAGGAGTATAGCTGTCGATCTTTAGTGGAGTGTCTAACAGTTAACGGATGGTGAATAATTTAATTAAAAGAGTTTAATTAATTATACACGTACTGTTGAAGCTTCAAGCTATAAGCCCATGAGGTCCCCTCTGTAGCTCAACGGAAATTAATGAGAATTAATTTTTGGATTATGAATTGTTCAAATTAATTGAGGGAATATTAATTATATGTGATATAATTAATTCAATCTAGTTATATATGATATAATTACTATAATGTATTTGATACATTATAATATAAAGTTTATTTGAGAGGAAATAAATATTTGAATATGTTTCAAATATTAATTATATGAATTTGATTCACATAATGTAATTTAATATAAATGTGATTTATATTAAATGTTATTTGTGAGAGAATAGAAACTATAGGTTATATTGTATTTGATACAATATAGAAACTATAGGTTATATGTTATATTTGATATAACATATAGTTTAATATATATTATATGATAAGTCAATTGTCATATAAATATATATTAAATTAATTTATTTTAAAAATCATTTTTTGGAGGGAGTTGTAACTCCCTTTCCCTTTTTTCTCTCTAAAGCATGGTAGTGGGGAAGTAAAAAGAGGTTGTTTTTCTTCTTCCTGATTTTTTTTTTCACAAAGGATATATACACAGAAAAGTTCTATGAGATTTGCTGATATCATCTCTTCCTCTCATCTCTCTAAAAATCTCTCTCTTCCAAAATAGTCAGAGCTCACAAAACTCTTGGATTCTCACCCAGAGAATATAGAGGTAACTTTCATGGTGGTGTGCTCATTGATGACTAAAGAGTTCGAGATTGTTCATGACAAGATTTGGAGAAGGAATCTCGTGAAGAAGAGTTCTTCAAGGGTAAGGTTTCTTAAACCCTTTTTCTTTTATGTAATCTCTGTTTTAAAGCATGCTACATTTATCATTTAAATACATAATATGTATGTTTTTGCTATAAAATTTATGTTCTGTAAATTTTGGGTATTTGGTCTGATCCCATGCTTTTATTCAAGGATCTTCAATGGTTCATTCACTATCTTCATTAGTATGAGACCTTTTAAGATGAAACCAAAAGTAAAGTCATGAGAGAAGAGAGTCTTCGAGACTATCGGGAATGAATGTAGTGATCCCATTGTTTCTGGTGTGTAAACCAAAGAAGTATTATGAAATAAATTGTATATATCTATTCAAATGGATGGTCCAACCCTTACTAGGTAAGGATTACAAATTATTCTAACTAACTAATCTTGATCGATTATAAACAATTAACCGTTAATAACAACAAGACTTAAAACCCCAAGTACAAGTGATACATCATATTCTCCCCCTTTATAAGAAACTCGTCCTCGAGATAAAATGGTTAATGCCCTAAAAAAATCCTAAAGGATCAGTAGGTGCATTCGAACATCTCAACTAGGTTGACACGCTCATAGAACCCTCATCATATCCAAGGCGTTGTTCAAGTAGCTAATTGAAAATTATCTTGAGCATGATAGGGATGTAAGTCTGCTACATTGAACACTGGGTTAATGCGTAAGACTGGCGATAGTTCTAGACAATAGGCATTTGAACCATATGCTCAAAGGATTTTGAAAGGGGCAAGTTTTCTATTCTTGGGTTTGTTGTAGGTACCAGCTAGAAATCAACTCTTTCGAAGGTGAACCATCACTAGGTCGCCTTCATGGAGTTGTTGGAATCGTCTATGTTGATCTATTGCTTTTTGTAACATGTGTTGGCACGCTCAATGTTAGCGCAGACATCTTGATGAAGTTTAATAATCTTGTAGGGTTGATGCCCTAAATCTCATGGGTCATGTAGTTTGTAATTATAATGTACAAACTATTTATTTATTTAATAAAATATGAGGAATTTTATTCGATATTTAGTAGTATTAACCCAAAAAACAAATAAACTAACATATGAAGTTATCTTTTGTAGCTTAAACATGTATGTAGAGACATATAGGTGGATCATGTTTAAGTGATAATCTAAATGGTCTGTAGTAGATGGATAAGGTTGGGCCCTTATCCTGGTCACACTACGAATACGACCCGCTTTGTAGATGTTACAATTATTGTTGATCGAACGAACACCTGCGCAGCAGAAGAAAAACATATCTAAAGTACTCTAATTAGGTTAATTACAAAGATAAGCATGCATTTGAAACAAATAAAAGGGGAAAAAGAATACAATCTTGAATCTTTTCTAAATCAGCTCCAATCTCCTCACGAACGGTTCATAGACCACAATGAGAGTCTTTCCGACTATTATCCGACCTTAGAACGGGATGGTGGGATCCGGTGAGTGACTAATTTGGAGAGGAAAAAAGCTAGAACTTTGAGAGAAAAAAGGGATGAGATTATCATATAATCTCATCAATTTCCACTAAGGCCAAAATTTTTTAAAATTCATTAAACACTCCCTTTTAAAGACCATTACATGCAAAACATGCAACTTTGAGTCTGATGAGAATTTGACACTAAAAAATCCACTAATTCAAGGTGGGATTTAGTGGGACATGTGACTTCAAATGAAGACAACACTTAGCCATGCAAGAGTTGCCATTTCCCACTCACAAATGTTGCATCTTCCACTAACTTGGTCATGACTCTCAAAGTCCAAAGTCAAAAAAATTTGACTTTTTGACTTTCAAAAATCAAAAGTCGACAATTTGACTTCCATTGCATTTTTTACCTAGTCAATAATTTGACTTTTAATGCAATTTTGACCAATTCTATTTAATTTCAAAAATTAATTTAATTAATTTAAATCCAACAATAATCCCAATGAATATGAATCTCTATTCATAATCTTGATATTTAAATCTTATTTAAATATCTCTTATTTTCTCTCTCTTTATGTTTAATTCAGAATTAACATTAGGTTAAATATATCGTATATGTTTATCGCTTTGCTCCAAACCCCGAATTTAAACACTTCAAATTCGTTCGTCACACTATTCTAAGGTTTAGTCCGATATGAGCTAGTATGGAGACCTCATGGACCTACAGATCATGGGCTCCAACGATTCGCGATTAATCTACTAAACTCTTTAACCTAATTAACCATCATTTATTAACTACCGGATCACTCCATTAAAGCCCAGTAGTTGCACCCCCTCACTGTAGATATATTATGTCCACTCAATATAATGATTATTAGTAAGTTAACCCTTCATAGGTTATTCGTAATAACGGTTGGGTCAAAATTTGTTTAACCCCCAAGATTACATCTTGCTCCTTAAGTCCTATTGATCCTCTAATGAAAAATTGGTTTGTGATCCAATCACTAAACCGAGTCCCTCTCGGATCAATGAGAGGGTGGGGTGATAACGGACAGAAATGCACGTCATTATAGGCCTTTTATTTAGAATTATGAGGGCTGTTAAATAGAATATGCGGCGAATATGTTAGGAATTCATGAGAAAATGAGTTTGCATCGATCGGTATCAAGAATCTCAACTAACCCACTATTATGCGTTATTATGCGTTCAATTGTCTATCTTTGTAGCTAATGCAGGAAGCGCACGCATACGCGGAAGTCGAGCTATCGCAAAGACGACCGCATGCAGAGAAACTCTCCATCGCAGAAGCGAACGCATACGTTCAATGCATGGGTGATGCGGCCATCAATCGCATGCGTCGATCACATAAGAGTTGCGATCGTCAAGTGAATGCGGTCATCACATAGAAGTTGCAGTCATCAAGCGAATGCGGTCATCGCAAGATTGCGGCTACATGATGATAACCATAATAGAGGGATGAACGCAAGGTTGGTGGAATGGAAACATGAACACATATCTCAAGAGAATCAAAAGATGATGTTGACATTTCACCTATCATGCCGTTAGCAGCAGAGATTCAGAAAAGAACCATCGCACCATGAATGTCAAAATCAGAGCATGTCCATTAATGTTGTCGGCGATCAAGCTCTATAAATAGAAGCCGATGAGAAGAATTTCAATTGATCCAAGTTTCTACCTTCGAGTGAATCTTTGTGATTTAGACGAAAGCATGAGAACAATGCTTGAGAGCTCTTCATCTCCTTTATCCATTCCAAGTGACAACCGGAGCCTTCGCCAGAGTCAGAACTCGAGAGAGTCTACTCCACCGCCCTTCCATGGCACCACCGTCAGCCTTAACACACATCTGCTGGAAGCAAGAAATTGCTTTCAGCTGGTCCTTTCATTTTCTCTTCTTTCCTTATATTGTATTGTATTACAATTTGTCTTAAGAAATCAATACATTTTGTGATCAATGCATTTCTATATTTTCCTTCGATTCCATCTCCATCTTCTTTTACTTATCATCCTTAACTCTCATTGCATCACTTAGTGAGACTGTTAGAGTATCACATACTTAATCATGCGACATAGGAATATGAAGCATGTAGCAAACCACAGGGAGGTGTGCGTTGCGTGAGTCTTGTGAGAAAACCTTATTTGCTTAGTGTGAAGCTATAACAACGCTTGTCTATAGGCGGACACAATGCTTGTCTATGAGTAAGGTCAGCAACAATCAACTGCCCGAGAGGGTAAGTGGTTGGTCACATTAAGCAATGTAAGCAAGTGTTCACTAGAGATAGGAATAATCTTACGTCAGCCAGGGTTTATGCGATTATCTTGTCTTATGAGCGCATCATTCATCATTTAGGCATACTTGAGAGAGTAGTCTAAAACCCAAATCTAAGACTCGAGAGAGCGGATTGGAATGCATAGGCAAGAATGGGGAACTTAGAGAAAAGCTCCATTGGCTGTTACACAGCGTATGCACCCAACGGATAAGATATTGCATGCGTCAAGAAGTAGGAAACGGTGGTATGCGGTCATCTTGTTTATGTGTGGGAGCACATGAGCTTGAATAGAGACTTGGAAATAAGGGCTCTCGACACTATTGTATATACATCGCATGCGTCCTAGAATTAGGCACAAGTGTATAGCATGATCGCATAGTTTGCATTGGCTGGGGTTGCCCTTGCGGTCAAGCTCAGTGTTGCAGTGAAGACATTTTCATATTTTGTCTATTTTTCCATGCATTTTACTACGCATCAACAGTTACCGTGTCTCTACCTCTAATTCATACTTCCACTGTTTTTTCTGTTAGTTAGGAGTAGGAGTAGTTTATAGCTTACAACCCCCATCATTCTTTTATTCATCCACCGCAAACACATCACCGCATACATTTAGCTACAAGTCCCTAAGCTCGACCTCGGATCACCCGAGAAACTTGTGTTCTCGTTATACTTGCCGAGAGCGTAAGAAAACTTGTGACAGGAACGCATGGTCATCGCATACATTCATAATCGCATATTACATAGTCCAACGCATGAGAACTAGCGAATAACCTAAGACATGCATCGCATATTGCGTTCCCTCCATAATTTACGTCATCATGGGGCCCTTTGTTCAAGACTCGGAGTCAGCACTTAAAGGAACAACCTCTCTACTACCCCTAAAAAGTAGGTAAGAGTGAATTCTGTCTTGCACCCTATGTCCCCAGCTATCTACCCGGTCTTACCCCTGAAATGGGAGGCTTATTGAGTCAGTGATGTTGAGACAACTCTCACCTATGCAAATCTAAGGATAATCCTGAATAAATAGGAGTTCATAATTAGCTCAGGATTAAAGTCAAGTTACCTAGGTCATCGCTTTGAAATAGTCAGTCTTAAATAGTAAACAACATTATAAAGTAAGAATGACTTAATTCTTTGTCCAATCTTATGCAAACTCTTTGCATAGGACGCCCCCACTCCTCATGTCAACACATGAACGAATCAGGATCATTTCGTTTGTAGCACTTTACAACAAAGTGTAACAACTACAGAGTGGGCCACATCCGATAGTGTTACCAGAATAAGGTACCCAGCCTTATTCATATACTATAGACCATTTTGGCTATTTACTGAACTTGATCCACTCTTATGTCTCCACATAAAGTTCATGTATTTATATAATAGCCATGGATCTGTAATTTATTGGATTTATACTTTACAAGTGCAATTCACATATTCAATAACAATTTTATTATTGATTATAGAATATGTTTAACATTACAAACTGCGAGTTTTAAGACATACAACTCAACAGTTGTAATGTGCTACAAATGATCTTATCCTGATTGTTTATGTAGAGACATGTGAGCGGGTATGTTTTATACAAAGGGGTTTGTATAAGATTGGACTACGAAATGAATAGTCTCATTATATAATGTCGTTAATAATAGAGACTTACATTTCACCAGAATGACCATAGGTGACATGACCTAAATCCTGAGTGAGTTGTGAACTCCTGCCTATGAAGACAGTCCTTTGATTTGCATGGGTGAAAGTGGCTAGTTTGCCGACTCAATATACCTACCATTTTGAGGATTCGTCTAATGGGGAGCTGGTAACACAGCTACACAAGACGAAATTCACTCATTCTCTAACGTCGGGGTAAGTAGATAAATTGCTCCCTTAAGGGCTGATTCTGAGGCTGAACAATGTGGCTCTACACCCTCTCTTGGCCCGAGAGGGGTTTGGTCATAGTTGGACTAACTTATTGTTCATTAAAGAGATTAGTGGTACTTAAAGAGTTAGATGTAACTATAAGGGCAAAATGGTAATTTTGACCTAATTGTACTTACAAGCAATTTATGGATGGTTATCGCACTATTGACTGGTTATATTCAATGGACACAGAAATATATATGTAATGCGAAGAGTGCAGCTGTCGGTCTTTAGTGGAGTGACCGGTAGTTAAAGGATGTTGGATAATTAAGATAATTTAATTAAAGAAATTTAACTAATTATCCAAGTACCATTAGAGCTTCAATCTATAGGTCCATAAGGTCCCCTCTGTAGCTTAACAGGGTTTATTGAGAATTAATTTTAGATTAATTTGAATTGTTCAGATTAATTGAGGGAATTAATTATATTTGATATTTGATATAATTAATTTAAATTAAATATATGTGATATAATTACTATAATGTATTTGATACATTATGATATAAAGTTTATTTCGAGAGGAATTTAATATTTAAATATGATTCAAATACTAATTGTATTGATGAGATTCATATAACCAAATTTAATATGAATTGGATATTAAATATCATGCATTATTGAGAGAAATAAAAACTATAGGTTATATTGTATTTGATACAATATAAACAATAGGTTATGTTTATATTTGATATAACATATATATATATAAGTTAGTTATTGTATATATATTTTTAATTTACTAAATTAATTTTTTAAATTTAATTTTAAAATTAAAGTGAGAGAGTTACAACTTCTCTCCACTTAATTTTCTCTCAAAAAATTGTGGTGTGTGGGGGGTGGTTTTACGATTGCTTCCTCTTCATATTCGAAGAATACAGATGGTCTGTGTATGTTTTTTCCAGAAGATTTCTCCCAAGCAAAAATTCCTCTCCTCTCAAATTTTTTCCCTCTTCCAAATTCATAGTAGAGTCCACACACTCTTGCTAATTCTCAACCTCTACGGAGAATATAGAGGAAAATCTTGTGGTGGTGGCCATTTTGATTTTACGTTCGTGAATGCTCATGGAGAGAAGATCGTGAAGAATTATTGGCTTCAAAGGTAAGTATGATCCAAACCCTAAATTCTTCTTCTTGCTCATTGCATGTTGTAGATTTTATTGAAAATGCATAATTTTATTCTCTGTAATTTTTGTATTCTATTAAATTTAAAATTTGGATCGATCCTTGCTTTCGCATTGGACCTCACAGTCCTTCACTTCTCTACCATTTCTTCATCATCACTGTTAGCATCAAAAGAAGAAGGAAGTTGAGCAAGATCTATAGTTAGAAAAGGGAGTTTAGTATAAACAATTTCAAAGGGACACTTCCTTGTTGATCTATTTTTTATGAAATTAAAAGTGAATTCAGCTTGTGCAAGTACTAAGTCTCATTCTTTTGGATGTTCTCCACTAAGACACCTTATTAAGTTTCCCAAAGGTCGATTTTTGACTTCTTTGAAGGAACTCTTATACAAGAGTACCTATGAGCGGAAGCGAATCTTTCCAATTTCATTGTAACAGAATTCCCACACATACATTCTAATATACAGATACACATTAAAAACACTAATTATTGGCATGCTTTCAAAGAAAAAAAAAAGACCGAGAGAACGTACTAGTTGAAGACGTTCTTCAATAAATTCGGTCTAACGTGAACGAACTCCTCACGCTCCTTCTCGTTCAGCAAGTAATCGCCTAGCACCACCACGGTCGTCTACACGAACAGTAGCCCATAAACCTGTCTCTTATACACATCTAGATGTGTATAAGAGACAGGTTTAGGTCGGGGTACACGATCGTGTAGTAAATGCTAATTGATCGTCTATCAAAAGGTAAGCAATCGTTTAGTTACGCTCGACGCGCTAAGCGATCGTCTAGTAAGGGTAAACGATCAGTTAGTAAGGGTGGGCAATCGTTTAGTTACGCGGGTGTGCGATCGTTTAGGAGGCGGGCACTATTGTATAGGCTCTCAACACTAAGCGATACAATATTTTAACACTGTGAGCGAATTAGCATGTCTCTTGCAAAATGAAAACAATTTTCATTCTATTCTTCAGTTACAAGAACTGCATTAAACTTTCCACTTTCGCACGAATCCGGAGAAAACTTCGGCCAATTATCTCATAACTGCCTAATTATTAAAATAATGAATATAATCATTTTATATTCTTAACCTATAGTTTGATATCATATATCAACTATAGTGTTTTCTCCTCTACTATATATAAATCATATTTATAACCAATTTCCTCAAAAATAATGTATCTCATATATTTAGTCAATCATATCATATATAATTAACCAGTTCAATTATATCAATATAATTGAATAACTCTTGTCAATTTGAACATTTCAAACTAACCCAAAAACTGATTCACAATTTTTATCCCAGCTACCAAGGGGACCTTATGAACTTATGGCTCGAAGTTCCAATGGTACGTGAATAGCTGACTAAACTCTTTAGCCACGAGATTTACCATTCGTTAACTGCCAGGCATTCCACTAAAGACCGACAGCTGAACTCTTTTTACCACAGATATATTTTCGTGTCCATCGGATATAACCAATCATGAGTACGATAACCGTTCACAAATGCTCGTAAGTACAGCTGGACCAATTTAAGTTATGCCCCTGTAGTTACATCTTACTCCTTAAGTACTACTGATCCCTCTAATGAACAATACAACATAGTCCAACTATGTGTGAACACCTCTCGGGCCATGAGAAGGTGTGTGGCGCCACATCGTTCAAGCCATGGAATCAGCTCTTAAGGGAGCTATCTATCTACTTGCCCCTGATTTCGGGAATGAGTGAATTTCATCTTGTGTAGCTGAGTTCCCAGCTCCCAAATCAGATGAATCCCCAAAGTGGTAGGTTTGAGTCGGCGGCCTGGCCACTTGCACCCATGCAAATCAAAAGACTGCCCTTAATGGTAGGAGTTCCCAACTCACTCAGGATTGAGGTCATGTTACCTATGGTCATCCTAGTGAAGTGAAGTCTTTGTCATGAATGGTGTTATATAACGAGACGTTAACACTTCGTGGTCAGGTCTTATACAACGCCCCCGCTCGCATGTCCCCTACACGAATGATCAGGATCAGACCATCTGTGACAAGTCACAACACTTGTAACTATTCCACAAAGTGAGTTGCATCTGTAGCGTTACCAAGATAAGGTTTCCCTTCTATATCCATATACTACAGACCATTTTGGTTATCACCTAAGACATGATTCACATGTATGTCACCACATACATGCTTAAGTTACATAACGACAACTAGGGATTTTAGTTTATTGGTTTGTGGTAAAGAAAATAAAACATTCAGATGAGCAAAATCAAGAAGTGAAGTAAATATCATATATTATATATCACAAGCGTTCATACAAACTATTTACAAACTACCGGACACGAGACTTTAGGGCATCAACCCCAACATTTTATTGGTCCATTAATCTTGGTTGACTTGTTGTGCTATATTTGAGTGAAGTATGAAATTTTCTCCACAAAGTTTTCCAAAAATGGCAGAGGAATTTGACATCTCTATTGGATACTATTGTTTTTGAAATTCCATGGAGACGTATAACTTCTTTGAAAAAAGATTAGCAATATAAACAGCATCATGTGATTTCTTACAAGAAAGAAAATGCACCATTTTACTAAACCAGTCAACAATAACCATCACAAAATTGTGTCCTCTTTGAGTTTTTGGCAGACCAAGGACAAAATCCATGAAAATATCTTCCCATATAGAAATTGGAGTTGGTAGAGGAGTATATAGGCCTGCGTTGGTGGAATCTCTTATGGTCATTTGACAAATAAAGCATCTTTTAACAAAATTTTGAATGTCTTTTCTGAGTTGAGGCCAATAGAATCGAGAAGAAAGTGGTTCAAAAGTTTTGGTAATTCCAAAATGTCTTACGCTAGACCTCCAAAATATAGGTCTTTAATAAACACCTCTCTCAGAGATGTGTGAGGAATACATAAGCAATCTCATTTGAATAAAAAAATTATTGAAGATATGGAAATCACCACTGTTGATGTTACTACAGCAATTGTACCATATTATACCAAAGTCACTACTGGATGGATAAAGTTCTAGAATATGGTGAAAAGAAGTGACCTCTCCAGCCAACACTGTCAATAATTCACCTTTCTACTGAGGGCATCGACAACTTTGTTGTCTTTCCAGCTTGGTGTCAAACCACGAAATCATATCTTTGTAGAAATGATAACCAGCGAGTATGTTGTTGGGATTGGTGTCTTAATTCTCCTGAAGTCTCGTAGTTTGTAATATATACATATTGTTATGAATAAAATAAAAGTTATTTTATCTGGCATTTACTCATATCCAATAAGCAAAACTCCATGGTTATCGTATGTAAACTTAAGCATGTATATGAGATATTCAAGTGGATCATGCCTTAAGTGATAACCTAAATAGGTCTGTAGTATAAGCATTAAGGTGGGATACCTGATCCTTGTGACACTATGGATACGACCCGATTTGTAGAGGTTTATAAGTGTTGTGAACTACTACAGATGGTAGATCCTGACCATTCATGTAGAGACATGCAAGCGGGGGTGTCCTATACAAAGAGTTTGTATAAGACCGGACCACGAGAGATTCGTCTCTGTATATAACATCGTTGATACTGGAGACTTACATCTCACCTAAACGACCATAGGTGACGACCTCAATCCTGAGTGTTTTGGGAACTCCTGCCTTTGAGGGCGGTCCTTTGATTAGTATGGGTGAGAGTGGCCAGATTGCCAACTCAACATGCCTACCTTTTTTAGGACTTGTCTGATTTGGAAGCTCGGAACTCAATTACACAAGATGGAATTCACTCCTTCCCAGAAGCAAAGGTAAGTAGATAGATTGCTCTCTTAAGAGCTGATTCCGGGGCTTGAACATAGTGGCCACAGCTTCTCTTTGGAAGAAAGGACTCAGTCATACTAGGATTATGACTTATGTTCATTAGAGGGATCAGTGGTACTTAAGAAGTTAGATGTAACTCTAAGGGCATAAAGGTTATTGGTCGAGCTGTACTTACGAGTGATCTGTGAAGGGTTATCGCACTGTTGATTGGTTAAGATGGACACATAATATATCTGTAGTAAGGAGAGTTCAGCTGTCGGTCTTTAGTGGAGTGTCTGAAAATTAACAGATGGTGGATCCCGTGACTAAAGAGTTTAGTCAGTTATTCACGTACCGTTGGAGCTTCCAACTATAGGTCCATAAGGTCCCCTTGGTAGCTTAATGGATTTAAGTTGAGGATCAATTCTTGGTGTTGATTTGAAATGTTCAAATTGACAAGAGGTAATTCAATTATATATGATATGATCGATGTGATGTATGAGATACATCAAGTGGAGGGTTAATGTAAATGAGATTTACATTAAGTACCATGGAATAGAAAAAGAGCTATGGTTTATATGTTTCATGGGATGAAATATTAAAACTATAGGTTATAAATATAGTATGGTAAGTTGGTTATCATATATATTTATAATAATATTAATTATTGGATAATTATATCTTTTTCTCTAATAACCAATTGAGTTGGAGGTTATTGGTAGTTTCATGGTAACCGTGAGATAAAAGGAAAAATGTTTTCCTAAATTTAGTTGTTGATGATGTGAGAGACTCTATTCTCGGAAATTTTCTCACGGTGACTGTCAAGTAAATAAGATTTACTAAACGACAGCTGAAGAGAGACTAGACGATCGTGGAGTGTTTCTATACGATAGACACTCAGCTGGCCGATTAACTAAATGATCGCATAGCTTTTGCTAGACGATCGCGGAGCTTCTTCTAAATGATTGGGCATCGTCTATACGATAGACATTTTCCATCTCCCACTTACTCAATCGTTTACACGATTGTTCTTCCGCCGGTCTCGTTCTCTAACCAAGTCCACACAGAGCCCAAACTTCTGGATTCTCACACCGAGAATATCAAGGTAGCCATTGTGGTGGTGTCATACTCAACTCAACATAGTCGAGGTTTTTGGGGGTCGTTCGTTGAGATCGCGGTGTTCATGTGGTGGTTGCCGATTATTCGTGATCTTGGAGATCACTGAGTTCGAGCGTTCGTGTGCTACAGTATTGGAGTCTGTTTGAGCGTTCATGATCAAGGGAGATTGAAGATATGTCTTCAAAGGTATGTTATTCTTTCCCTTGATCGTAGTAAAGTAAGCTGTAATTTCGTTTTATGCATAGCCTGTATGTTTCTGTTTGTGTACTGTAATTGTTAATGTTTATATATAAATGAAATTTGGAAAGATCATTCCACTGCTCATGGAAATCCTCATGTCTGATTTCCTTCATATGCATCCTGTTGATTTGTTTTTGGGAGTGTAGATACTTCAAAGAAAAATGATCAGTAAGGAAGATAAATTCTTTATAAATTAAGTAGTGTTCCCATTGCTTAAGAGCTCTAACCAATGCATACAATTCTTGTACATAGGTACACCAATTTTGTTTGGTTGGTGTTAGCTTTTCACTAAAAAAAATCAATTGGGTGATTATCTTGCGATAACACTGCGCCTATGCCTACCCTACAAGCATCTACTGCCACTTGAAAAGGTAAAGAAGAATCAGGTAAATTCATAACAGGGCTATGAGTTAATCTATCTTTTATGGTGTTAAAATTAGTTTTCTGTTCGTGTCCCCATTTGAAGTTTTTTTTTTTTTTTTTTTGGACAATCAGTAAGAGGGGAAGTTAAAGTACTAAAATTTTAAAAAAGTAAAAGGAAGCTAGACCTAAAAAGGATTGTATTTGTTTTACATTTATGAGAGGCGTCCAATTAGAAATTTCCTCTACCTTCTTTGGATCTACTTTTATTTCATTGTGACCAATTAAAAATCCTAAAAAAGAAATTTTAATGACTAGGAAAACACTTTTCTTTTGTGTTTATGTGTAGCTGATTTTTTTATAGGATAGAGAAGACAGTGTTCAAATGTTTTGTGTGTTCTTCTATAAGTAGTGCTAAAGACAAGAATATCATCAAAATAAAGCACCACAAACTTATTAAGCAAGGGAAGGAAAACCTTATTCATGAGCCTCATAAACGTACTAGGAGCACTTGAGAGGCAAAAAGGCATGACAAGCCACTCAAAAAGATCTTCATTTGTTTTTAAGGCAGTTTTCCATTTGTCTTCTAGTTTGATCCTTATATGGTGGTGGCCACTCTGAAGATCAAGTTTGGAGAAGATGTGTACTCCTCCCAATTGGTCCAATAGTCACTAATCCAAGGAATTGGGAATCGATATTGGTAGTGATGCGGTTGATGGCTCGACTATCAACACACATGTGCCAGCTGACATCTTTCTTTGGTGTTAGGAGTGCCGAAACAGCGCATGAATTGATGCTTAGTTGAATGCATCCCTTTTTTAAAAGATTCTAAATGTGATCATGTAGAATTTTGTATTCATGGGTGCTCATTTTGTAATGTGGAAGGCTTGGAAGTTGTGCCTTTGGAACAAAATTGATTTGATGTTGTATGTAACGTAGTGGTGAGAGGCTTGTTGGTGTTTGAACAATGTTTAGAAACTGCTTGAATAGCTCTTGAATAAGATCTAGGAGGTGGTTGGAACAATGTTTAGAAACTGCTTGAATAGCTCTTGAATAAGATCTAGGAGGTGGTTGTCCTCTCTTGGTTGAGTTTTCCTTTTAACAATTAACCCGCACATCAAATCATCACATTGTCTAAGGAATTGTTTACCATTTAGTATACTGAATAATTATCCCTTGATGTCTTGTGATAATCCTAAGGTATTGGGTTTAGTGATTCGTAAGGGGACTATTTTTCGTACATGGCAAAAGAACTCGTAAGTGTTGTCGCACCCTTTATAAATAGCTTGCATATCATACTGCCATGGTCGTTTTAATAAGAGGTGGAATGCATCCATGTCAATGACATCACACACGATCTGGTTCTTGTAGTTATTTCCAATTGAGGAATGAACTATGCAGGTCTCGACCACTTGAGCTTCACCTCCTTTTTTTTATCCAGCTGACCTTGTATGGAGTTGGATGAGGTTCTATCTTGAGAATGAGAGCTTGAACAAGTTTTTGGAGACTATGTTTTCCAAGCTACCATTGTCGATAATAATGTTGTAGATTTTTCCCTTGATTGTGCATCTGGTTTTGAATAAGGAGTGTCTTTGTGTGTTCTGGTCAATCTTTGGGGTGAATAAGATCCTTTGAACAACACACATTACTAGATCTTCGTTGTCTGGTTCTAAAACATATGTTCCATCTTCTATGTCTTCCTCGAAGTCTTGTTCTTGGTCGTCCTTTTTTTGGGCAATTATTGGACAAGTGCCCTATTTTTCCGCATCTAAAACACTTCCCAAGAGTTAATTGACCATAAGGATTGGTGTTTCTTTTGTTGAAGTTTCTGTAGTTGGTCCTTTATGAAGGAACTCTAATGAGAGAACCTTGAGCAGAAGCGGATCAACCAAATTCCATAATTTATTAAATACAAAGTTTACAGTAAACAAATAACTAGATATGCATTTAAAATTAAATTACAGCATGCTTTACAAGAAAAGGATTTCAAGAAACCTCACCTTTGAAGACCTTTTCTTCACGAATTTCCCTCGAACTGATCATGAACTTCTTGAAGACCTTCTTTAAGATAACCTCGAACCAAAACGGACACTACCCACATGGAACCTTGGTATTTTCAGGGTGAGAACCTAGGAGTGGTGGGCTCTGATTATTTTGGTTAAGAGGAAAAGTTTAGAGTGAAGGAGGAAGATTGAGAATACTCTTAAGAACACAAAAAACATAGAACACTTCTGTTAACTTCTTTCTCTCAATCGTTTAACCAATTTCAACGTCTAAAACAAGAAGAAAACAATTTTCTTTTTATTTCTTTTTTTGCCAAATAAAATAACCACCCCCACTAATGTGGGTGAAGAGAAAATATGGGGAAGAGAGTTGTAACTCCCTTCCTTATTATCAAAATATAATACAATATAAATATAAATATAATAACTAACTTATCATATATATATATATATTAAATTATATATTATATCATATATAACATATAACCTATAGTTTTAATATTGTATCACATACAATATAAACTATAGTTTCTTATCTCTATCATATGACATTTAATATAAATCATATTTATATTAAATTTAACAACTATGAATCCCATTCATAGAAAAATATATTCAAATCTCATTTGAATATTTATTTTCTCCCATTAAGCTATAATTTATCGAATACATTATGACAATTATATCACATATAATTGAAATAATTTAATTATATCATACATAATTTAATCCCTCTATTAATTTGAACAATTCAAATTAATCCAAAAACTGATTTTCAACTAAATCCTATTGAGCTTTCAAGAGGACCTCATGGACCTGTAGCTTGAAACTCCAATGGTACAAAATTAATTAAACTATTTAATTACATTATTCACCATTTGTTAACTGTCGAGCACTCCACTAAAGACCGAAAGCGGCACTCTTTGCACTATAGATATATTTCTGTATCTATTAGATATAACCAATCAACAGTACGATCACCCTTCACAAATTGCTCGTAAGTACAACTGGGCCAAATTACCGTTTTACCCCTGTAGTTACATCTAACTCCTTAAGTACCATTGATCCCTATAATGAACAATAGATCATAGGACTGAACCCCTCTCGGGCCAAGAGAGGGTGTAGCGCCACTTTGTTCAATACCCGAAATCAGCCCTTAAGGGAGCAATTTATCTACTTACCCCTGCCTCGGGAAGGAGTGAATTCCATCTTGTGTAGTTGTGTTCCCAATTCCCCAATCAGACGAATCTCCAAAATGGTAGGCTTATTGAGTCAGCGATCTAACCACTCTCACCCATACAAATCAAAGGACTGCCCTCATAAGCAGGAGTTCACAACTCACTCAAGATTCAGGTCATGTTACCGTCCCAATCTTGATGATGCACTGTATATGACCCAACGGAGCCAATTTAGCTAAGACTTGCTCAGGAAAGGCCACATTACTATGGTCATCCTGGTGAAATGTAAGTCTCTATTATGAACGGTGTTATATAATGAGACTAAACATTTCGTGGTCCAGTCTTATATAAACTCCTTTGTATAGAATATCCCTACTCGCATATCTATACATGAATGATCAGGATCAAATCATTTGTAGCACTTTACAACAATTGTAACACCTACAAAGCGGACCATACTCGTAATGTCACCAGGATAAGGTACCCAGCCTTATCCATCTACTACAGACCATTTAGGTTATCACTTAAACATGATCCACCCGTATGACTCCGCATATATGTTTAAGTTACAAAAATAACCTTGGATGTTAGTTTGTTGGTTTGTGATTAATGAAATTAAAATATAAAATATTTTATAGACAATTTGAATAAAATATCATATATTTTATTAAAATATAAAGAGTTTATTCAACAATGTTTACAAACTATAGGACCCTACGAGCTTTAGGGCATTAACCCCAACACTTATTTCTTTTCGGTTGAGTTTCTTGATTTTTGATCGTGTCTTCTTGATTACTTGTGGATTGTTTCTTTCGATTGCTCAGAGTTCCTCTCTTTGAAGAGTTTGGTGAGGCTTCCCACTGGGTTTTTATTATTATTATTATTATTGAATCTATTTGATTGTGTATCGTTCATTTCTTCAATTTTTTTCACCCAAAGAGATCACATCAGTGAGAAATCCTTAGGAGTTTTATCTTGTCACAGATGTTTATGTGAAGACCACCCACAAATCATGCGATCCAATGTTGTTCACATTGGGGTTGATGCCCTCCCGTATGGTCTTGTAATTTGTATTTGTATTGTACAAACATTTTATTTATTAATCAAATATGAGATGTTTTATTTGACATTTAGTAGAATTAAACCCACAAACCAATAAACTAACATCCAAGGTTATCTTCTGTAGCTTAACCGTGTATGTAGAGACATACAGGTGGATCATGTTTAAGTAATAACCTAAATGGTTTGTATTAAATGGATAAGGTTGGATACTTTATCCTGGTGACACTATGAATATGGCCCACTTTGTAGATGTTACAATTGTTGTAAAGTGCTACAAATGATCTGATCTTGATCATTCATGTGGACACATGTGAGTGGAGGTATTTTATACAAAGGAGTTTGTATATGACCGGACCACAAAATGACTAGTCTCATTATATAACGTCGTTCATAATGACTTACATTTCACCAGGATGACCAAGGTGACATGACCTGAATCCTGAGTGAGTTGTGAACTCTTGCCTATAAAGGCGGTCATTTGATTTGAATGGGTGAGAGTGGTAATATCGCCGACTCAATAAGTCTACTATTTTAGGAATTTGTTTGATAGGGAGCTGGGAACACAACTACATAAGAAGGAACTCACTATTTTCCCAATGTCGAGGTAAATAAATAAATTTTCCTTTAAGGGCTAATTTCGAGGCTTGAAAAATGTGGCGTCACATCCTCTCCTGGGCCAAAAGGGGTTTAGTCATAGTTGGACTATGATTTATATTTCATTAGAGGGATCAGTGGTACTTAAGGAGTTAGATGTAACTACAAGGGTAAAACGGTAATTTCGGCCTAACTATATCTACGAGCAATTTGTGAAGGGTCATCGCACTGTTGACTGGTTATGTCCAATGGACACAAAAATATATCTAAGTGCAAAGAGTGTAGTTATCGGTCTTCTTGGGGTTGATACCCTAAAGTCTCGTGTCCTGTAGTTTGTAAACAGTTTGTACGAATGCTTGTGTTGTATAATATATGATATTTTACTTTACATCTTGTATTTTGCTCAGTTTCTTGTTTTATTTGTTTTACCATAAACCAATAAACTTAAAATCTCTGGTTATCTGTATGTAACTCAAGCATGTATGTGGTGACATACAAGTGGATCATGTCTTGAGTGATAACCAAAATGGTATGTAATATATGGATATAGGAGGGAACCCTTATCCTAGTAACGCTACGGATGCGGCCCACTTTGTGGAATGGTCACAAGTGTTGTGACTTGTCACAGATGGTATGATCTTGATCATTCGTGTTGGGGACATGCGAACGGGGGCGTCCTATACAACGAGTTTGTATAAGACCTGACCACGAAGTATTAACGTCTCGTTATATAACACCATTCATGATAAAGACTTCACTTCACTAGGATGACCATAGGTAACATGACCTCAATCCTGAGTGAGTTTGGAACTCCTGCCATTGAGGGCAGTCCTTTGATTTGTATGGGTGCGAGTGGCTAGGTTGCCAATTCAAACCTACCATTTTGGGGATTCGTCTGAGTTGGGAGCTAGAAACTCAGCTACACAAGATGGAATTTACTCATTCCCGATAGCTTCCTTAAGGGCTGATTCCAAGACTTGAACGATGTGGCGCCACACATCTTCTCTTGGTCCGAGAGATGTTCACACATAGTTGGACTATGTTGTATTATTCATTAAAGGATTCAGTGGTACTTAAGGAGTGAGATGTAACTACAGGGGTAAAACGGTAATTTGATCCAGTTGTACTTACGAGCATTTGTGAAGGGTCATCGTACTCATGATTGGTTATATCCGATGGACACAGAAATATATCTGTGGTAAGAAGAGTTCACCTGTTGGTCTTTAGTGGAATGTCTGACAGTTAACAGATGGTGGATCTCATGGTTAAAGAGTTTAGTCAGCTATTCACGGACCGTTGGAGCTTCGAGCCATAGGTCCATTAGGTCCCCTGGATAGCTTAGATAAAGTCGAGAATCAGTGTTTGGGTTAATTTGAAATGTTCAAATTGACAAGAAGAAGTTCGATTATATATGATATAATTGGACTGGTTAATTATATATGATACAATTGGCTAAATGTATAAGATACATTATTTTGGAGGAAATTAGATATAAATATGATTTATATCAAGTAAAGGAGAAATTACTATAGTAGATATGTGATATCAAACTATAGGGTAAAAATATAATATGATTATATTTATTAATAATGTAATTGGTTAATTATATGATAATTAACCTAAAATCTCGCTCAGACATGCGTTAATGGGAATGGCGCGGTTATTGTAATCGATAAATAAAAATGAAATTTGTTTCATTTTGATGGTTCGGAAAAATATTGAAGGAGCGCGTTGGTGTGAAAACATAATCGATCGCTTAAAATCGAGAGCATATACGATAGTCGCTCAGTGCCTAAACGATCGCATACCTCGCACCTAAACGATCGCCAACCTAGCGCCTAAACGATCGCACACTAAGTCCTAAACGATCGATTAGCTTTCCTACACGATCGTGTAGTGTGTCGTGTTTGTTAAACGATCGCCTTCTGTTTCCTAAATGATCGTTCAGTAAAATCTACACGATCGTGTAGTTTCTTCTAAGCGATAAGCATCTTGCTATACGATAGCTTCATATTCCCTCCCACTTGCTTATCGCCTACACGATCAGTTCTTCCTCCTACCTCTACCAAACTCACCAAAGACCACTCTTTGGGTGCTCACTCTGAGAATACTTGGGGCTCTTTTCTGGTGGTGTCGTCCCCGCTGCATTCGTGTTTTTGCAATTGCTCGTGCTGCTATAGTCGACGCATCTGCTGGGTGTTGGTTGATTGGGTAAAGGTCATCCACTGCATTAAGTTCCAAAGTTTGAAGACCATCTTCAACTGGTATGAGAACTCTTTCCCTTGTTTTTTCTTGTTCAAAGCATGCCATTAATTACTGTTTGTTTGCATAACTATGCGTTTGAATATATATGGTGTTATTTCAATCACTGTGTAATTGGAGCGATCCGAACGCGCTCATGGAACTCTTCGTTAAGAGATCCTTCCGGTCTTTAGTAACGCTCGACATTAAAGGAGTTTAATTAATTATTCAAGTACCATTGGAGCTTCAAGCTACAAATCCATGAGGTCCCCTTTGTAGCTCAACAGGGCTTAAATGAGAATCAATTTTGGATTAATTTGAATTGTTCAAATTAATTGAATAATCAATTATATGTGATATAATTAATTTAATTTAGTTATATATGATATAATTGCTATAATGTATCCGATACATTATAATATAAAGTTTATTTGAGAAGAAACAAACATTTGAATATGATTCAAATATTAATTGTATGAATTGGATTCATATTGTTGAATTTAATATAAATGGGATTTATATTAAATTCCATTAATGAGATAATTAAAACTATAAATTATATTGTATGTGATACAATACTAAACCATAAGTTATATGTTTATAATATATATATATATATTATATATAATATATATATATATATAATAGTTTTATTAAATTAAAATTAATTTATTGTGTTTTAATTTCAATTTGAATTAATGGGAGAGAATAATTTCCCTCCCCTATTTTCTCTCAACTCATTACGTGAGTGGTGGAGATGGTTGAGGGTTGTTTTTTTTCTTCATTCATTTTGTCCTTGAGACTTTCAGAGAAAAAAACAAAACAAAAAAAACAAAAAACAAAAAAAAAACATCCGAGAAAAGTTCCTAGCACAACCCTCCTCCTCTCACAAACTCTATCTCCTTCTTCCAAAATACTAGAGCCCACAACTTTTTGGATTCTCATCCTAGATAATACAAGTGGTGGCCAAATTAAAGTTTCAAGTTCGTGGTCATTTTGGAGAAGGAATTACGAGAAGATTAGATCTTCAAGAGTGATCTTTATCTCTCTTTTCTCAATTTCTTAATAAGCATGTTGTAATTAATTTAAATGCATAATATTACTGTATTTTTCTGTAAAATTCTTTTTCTGTAAAAATTGGGATTTGGGTTGGATTCTCGCTTCCACTCCGAACCTTTAACAGTTCCTTCAATTCACTATCGGATAGATTGGTTCTAGCCCCTAAGCAATGAAAATCTTTGGTGTATTCTGTTATTGTCCTCGTTCCTTGTCTAAGGTTTTGGTACTAATTGTAGAGGATCTGTTCATAGTTATTTGGCAAAAACCTTTCTTTCATCATTCTTTTTTGTTTTTCCCAACTAGTAATGGATTTTTTTCTCGCTTCGAAATCGGTTTACTTCCCGTTGTTCCCACCAAGCCGAAGCTCCCCTGCGGAACTTGAGAGCCACTAATTGAACCTTCTTATGGTAGGGAGTATTGGCATACTTGAAAAACCCTTCAACATTTTTTATCCACTCCAAGAACACTTTGATATCTCTCTTACCACTGAAGGTTGAAATGTCCAATTTGACTCTATACTTGTTCATTTCCCCTGTCGGTGGGTGTTGTTGCTAATGATGAGCCCCTGCTCTTCAACGCCCCATCTAAATATTATTCTTCTCTTCATCTTCGCTTAATGAATCACTATTTTGTTGTCGTCTTTGATGAAAAGCTTGTATTCTTGGTCTTTCCTGAATGGTTATTGGTAATTCTTGAATGTTTCTTGGATGATTCTGTACCATTCATATTCTTTCATTCTTGCCGTTGATTATTGTTTCTTGGTTTACCTTGCTCTCTTAGTTGTTGACCCAATGCCACACTCTCTGCTATCTCTTCCATCTGGATTGACATTCTTTCCAGGAGTCGATGAATACCACCAATGGATGCTTCAATGGACTGCACATGTCTCGTCGAAGCCCTTGGTGATAGGGCAGCAGATGAAGCTGCTTCTTTGTCCGAGGCCTCGAGATTCTTGTTGTTTGTTGGTTTCTTCCCTGTCATTAGAATCAGATCATTCTCGCTCTAATACCGATTTGGTGTGTAAACCAAAGAAGTTTTATGAAAGTAATTGTATATATCTATTCAAATTGATGGTCCAACCCTTATTTATAGGTAAGGGTTACAACTTATTCTAACTAACTAATCTTGATCGGTTACAAACAAATAACCTGGTTAATAACAACAAGACTTAAAACCCCAAGTACAAGTGATACATCAGATGAACATAACTTTTAATTTTCCTTTTTTTCTATCTCTCTTACAAAAGAAGAATTTCGATACCTAGAAAACAGAAAATGTTTGCATCAATAATGAATTTTTTAATATATAAATCACATTCATATGTGAATGGATGTACTAGTTTAATATGTAACCACTTTCACTCGAATAGTTGCATCCTATCAACCTCATTAACAAAGAGAAATATAGGAATTTAACAGAGGGCAACATAGAAATCGACAAAAATTGTAAGGACAAAAAAGAACCTAAAAGATTTTTCATTATAACTCCCCCATTAATATATACTATCTTAACATATGCTGCATGTGAAATTTATAGTTTAATTTTAGTACATAGAAGAAAATTCAAAAGATTCTTACTAATGGCAAAGGACATGATTGTCCATCGAAACATGTCACTTTTAGATCATAATGTTTTCTATCTATGACTAAAGTACACCTATATACAAAATATATATTTACATATATATATATATATATATATACCACTTACTGAATAGTTGTAATGGGACAACAATGTGACCATTCGTTCAAACATATCTTCACCATGAGATCGTAATGTTTTAAATCTATGATCTAATAAAGAATACACTACTTCATGTGTATCATTTTAACTCAAATAGTTGTAACAAAGAAGGTTCTTGTTAACAAAATAGAAATTATTAAAAGATGTAAAGGCAAAATGGAAATGTAGAAAATCTCCATTGTAACTGTTAAAAAACAGAGATAATGGATTTTTTTTTTTCTTTTCTCCCTCCCTTTTTCAACAAAAAAATTTTAGGCTGTAATTTAGTTATTGAGCTTATAAAATCCTTAATATACCTTCTATTAAATTAAATATTGTGTTATTAATGTGTCAATTTAAATATAGAGATGTCAAAGTGAGTTTGGATAAGTGATATTGACATGCACTTCGATCCAACAGAATAGAGGTTCAATCTACACCTCATAATTATTGTACTAAAAAAAATTAAACATATAGATATATCAAACAAATGTTGTTTGACATGAAAAAAATTCAACTCGTTCATTAACAAAAGTCAACATCTCCATTACCAACACCTAAACATGTCCATTACCAAAACCTAACCTACCCTTCAACAAAATCTTTTTCTTCTAGGCAGAAAAGTCAAATGATACCATCCCCAGTTTAAAACATTAATTGAGAATTATGTCAAAATTAAAGAAATTTGATAGGTTGAACTTATGTGAAAATTTTAAAACATTTAAGATTAAATTGAGAATGGTCTAAAATATTAAAGACTATTTGATATATTCTGATAAGATTTAAAAACTAGAGCAAAACAATCAGAGATTTCTTATGAAATTATACATTCTTGAACATTGTTTTCCCGTTAGACCTTTGTCAATTCTTCTGTAAAATTGTAGTATGATATTTTTCCTTTATACAAGTTTTCTAATTTTTAACAAATTATAGAATGGTTGTTCATGTTTAGAAAGATTAAAGTTGCTGTGTACTGTAATCACTATTAAAAAGAACTATTCCTTTTTTCTTCTTTTTTTTTTTNGGAAATGATAACCAGTCCTTAATGACAAAGTAAAAAGAAAGAAAAGAGAAAAATAACATTAAAAAGCCTCATACCATGCTGTAGATGCATTTTCAGTTAATACTATGATCTCTTCTTCTCTAATTAGTGTGAAACTAGACATATTGATATACCACGTTAAATGCATTGCAAAGCAAATTAACATTTTTGCTTTCCCAAAGCTAGAAAACCAGTAGTAGAGACTTGCCTTGACGATTGCAATTGCAGCAATGGTAGTGGCAACGATGGTACAAGCATTAGTTCGAATCCGAAATCAACCTAGATGGTGATCAAGGTAACTCGAGCATTATCATCAATGTGAACCTGGTGTCAATTGGCTTCACTGCCATCGCCCCCAAGGATCAAAGACTTTAAATTTAAGAACTAACAGCAAACAATCTACAAATTCAATAATGGATCTTAAATAATTTGGTCAGTTTAGCAAAACTAATAGTAGCAAACGAAAATGAATAATGAGATCTCTTTCAAATAATTCTTTAATCAGTGATAGAAACCACAAATCCCTTACGTTTTCAGAAGGCTTCTGTCTTCAAAAATCCAGCTGATTGGCCCAAAATTTATTTGCTCCTGATGTGAGGAAAATAGAATTATAGAATCAAGCCTTGAATGAAGGCACCTCGTACAAAGTTTGGGATAAATGATGGGAAACAATTCCAACTCCAAATGAACAACCTTGATCAAATAAATGAACAATATGACAAGTAGTAGAAAGAAGTAGAAAAAAGGCAGATACAACTTCATGAAGATTCTTCCAGTCCTAATTCTGGCCCATACTCGGACAAATTTGATTCCAAAACCCATCCAGTCGTGAATGCAGTTAATATACACAAAGGAATTAATAATGAACATACAGATCGAACAATCCTCCAGTAAATAACAACAGCTTATTATTGGTGATGATACTCGGGGTTAAATGCAAGCGCCTCTAGATAGATCAGCTCTTTCATCTGTTCCTCGGTAAGCGCATGCTGCTCGAAATCAAAGCTGAAGGGTGTCATGCAGACAGGCTCATCACTAATGTCATGCAATGAAGTCAAATAAGGATGGGCTAGAGCGTCTTCAACTGCAAAAACATAAAAAGATTTTAATAGAAGGAACCTAATGGTAAAAATCATTATCAAGACCAATGTTGGCATATGGGCCACCATTCCGAGACAGGTCACAGTTTACTTAACGTCCTGACATTTTGAATGTGGAAAGAAAAATCTTACATGTAGAGTTGGATCATGCCGTCAATAACAATGTTCAATTTGAAAACAGTGAAATGTTTTTAGTATTTGCCAACCGATCAGGAAACAAAAAAGAAACCCATTTATACTAAAATGTTCGAAGCAAAATATGAACAGAAGAATGGCCATCTACATAGTTCAGAAATCAGGCAATTCAAACAGACAAGTGAGAAAATCAATCAGCATGTGTAGGCAAGTTTTGGGTTTGCCTGAAACCTAATTAGGATTTACAATTAATTGAAGAGATCAATGAATTTTTGCCCTATTATCAGACAGCAGGATAGGATACAATTCTGGATTTTTGTGAGACATTTCTTTCTTTTGAGACAATAAAGTCATCGACAGTTTGATCGCTGACAGGGTTTCTATTTTTCTACTTTTCTTTTTTTGTACTTTAAAAAAACACTCCCTCTCTTTCATTGAAGTTTGTGAAGCCATTTGCAGGAACAACATAACAAGACCGCAGCAATGTAAATAACTGCAATAATAACTCACCGGTAATTCTCTGTCCTGGGTCAAATGTTAGCATCTTCTCCACCAGATCAATGGCTGCAGGATGGACATGTGGAAACTTTTCAGTGAATGACTGCCGATGGTAATGAGGTAGTTGCCGTATGTATCTTTTAGCATTCTCATTCAAAAAACCAAGATCAGCCTCTGATGGAGTGCCAATCAGCTGCATGATAAGAGCAGACTCAAACAGTAAACAAATGGATGCCACTATGAACAAGGCATGTTCGTATAGATATATTTCACGGGAGCTACCACTGGGTATTTTTTACATCGATACTATCCAGATGCACATTAATACATATACACTAGGGGAGAAAATCAGCCAGTTCAATTGAATTTGTTTAACATGGACCAAAATAGAACCAAACTGTCAAAATTAAAAACTGAAGGATCCCTTCAGATTTCAGCGTGGTCTGATACTATCATGTCCAAAATAAGTTTAGAATTGATATGCTCATCTCTGTCCAATTTTTAAATACATTTTTGTGTTTTTTTATCAATGTTTTAAATTTTTAATATTATAATTAAGTAATACTAAATTATTGAAATGTTACTTGATATTGAACACCACATGAGAAATATTCATAGAAGGGGCTGTGAAACAGCTTGTTTTTTGCTTTCAGGATTAATAAAAATAATAATAATAAATAGCATCATGTAGCACAAGCTTCTCTCTCCCTCAGAAACACACACTTAGAAAAAGCATATTGCTTCTCTCTTTTTTTTTTTTTAATTTGCATATAATAAACTATCTCATTGAAACGAATTCTCTCATACGATGTGAAAGAGATACGATTATGTCCCTATTATGACTTGAATCACGAAGAGTATCAAAAATGATTGGAAGTACCTCCAAAAGCAAGCGTAACTGATGCACATGATCTCGTCCAGGAAACAAGGGCTTCCGATCCATCAATTCCATAAAAATACAACCAACAGACCAGACATCAATGGCTGCTGTGTAATCAGATGAATTAAGTAAGAGTTCTGGTGCACGGTACCATCTAGTAACCACATATTCTGTCATAAAGTCAGTTTCAGAAGTAACACGAGCAAGTCCAAAATCGCATATTTTCAGGTCACAGTTGGCATTTAATAGCAGATTGGAAGGCTTCAGATCTCTGTGCAGAACATTAGCTGAATGTATGTACTTCAATCCACGAAGAATCTGGTACAGGAAATACTGCATGATACATAAAGACAGCAATTATTTTGATGTAGAAACTGGTGGTAGTATCTTGTTAAAGGATGTTCAAATAGCCATACGCTACTTTATAAGCATGATTGGATTGAGTATGAAGGAAAAAATAATCATACATGTTTAACAGTCATTTCTCGCTATCCTTAAAAAAAATTAAAATCTCATCATCCATCTAAAGCATCTAATATGAGTTGATTCACAATAAAAAAATGATTGACCAAGATCCAATGCTTGAATTATTATCAAATATTGAAATTAAATCCAAGCTCTCTACTTCCTCTATCTTCCAAATTCAGATTCAAACTTTTTTCCAAAGTTCCACCAAACATTTACTTTCCATTGAAAGCCTGATTGTTTTCCAGTTTACTAGGAAACAATCTCCCTCTTAAGCTTCGTTGTTTTGATAGCTAGACTATTTGAAACCCTTGACCTTTTCTGGAGTTTCCATTTTACAGTGCTCTCTGCTATCCCTTTCTCAAAGATAAAGGATGAATTTGAAACAGACTCATTAGGTGAACATATCCCATGACCTCCAGATTAGATCTCTTCCTATTATATCTGTCTCTCAAACTATCAACCTTCTTTGAAACTAGGGGGCTTCATATCCATAGTTCTTAATCCCTAGTGACCCTTCTAGTGTTGAAGCTCCAGTTTGCTTGGTCCTAGTAGAAGAAGAATAGAAAGATATCTTCCAAATTTGTAATTTCTTATTTGTTATTACTATTATGGTTAGCTTTGTATTAGATCAATACCTTCTTCGTCTAGTCCAATATCAGAGATCAAATACCCTTTTGAGATTTATATTACTTGTCAAATTTTTAGTAGAGGACCATTATCCACGGATGTCTCCCTGTGTTTAGGTTAATGCTTCAAGATCAACATCTGCCCAACCACTAATTTATAAGTCTTGAAAGATCCAATGCCAAAAGAATCCAAGTTTCATTCTTTAATATCAACATCAATGAAATTACACTTGAGCACATTTGTTGAAACTTGAAAGCACATAGCATTTTAAGTGAAATTTTGCAAATAGTACGCAAAGAACCCCACGATATCACAAAATTGTCACCAATTAATTTTGGAAATAAAATATACATCCCCATACTTATCACCAAAAAAGTTGATTAGAAGAAAGGAAGATTAAATGACCACTTCCACTATAAAGATTTTTGTAAGTAAAAAAGGACAGTTTTCATCAAATCAACAAAGATAAGTAAAAACAACAAAATCACAAAACATCACAAACAAAACTAAGACTCAAAGCCACTGAGTGGAAAACATAAAAACCTCATCCAAGACAGGACCTATGCCACCCTACTGAAAGTAGCTTGTTTCGATCTTTTACAGCTAGCTTAGGATTTTGAAGAAGCATGGTAACAATACTGTTGCCAACCAAAAAATGTTATCCTAGATCAATCTTAGCCTACCACCTTACTTCATAAATGCTTCTGACGATTTTCTAAAAAATAATGGGAAGAACGTATACATTCCAAATGGACCAGAGGGTTGAGATCTGAACATATTTTAAAATGCAGAAATAATCCACCAGCAAGTACATGTACAGAATGTAACCTGACAATGCTCCTCTGATAATGCTTGATTTGAACGAATGATTTGATGAAGGTCGGTATCCATTAGCTCATATGCTATATAAACATCATTAAATGTTTCCCTTAGAGGCGGAGGTATGATATCCCTAATTGCAACAACCTGAAACACCATCATCAGTAATACAATTAAACCAACATCATAAACACAATAACTCATCTCCTTAGTGGAAGTAGCATAGCCAACTATGTGTTAAAATGCCATATATAATTGTACAATGATCCAATTCGGAGTAATGCCCATAACTTTCCGATTGTTATTGTGCTAGTACAGAAACTACCACCAAGCTGATTAAATAATACATAGAGATAAGAGAAAATAGAACAGAAAAATATCAGCGTAGTCGACCTAAATTACATTTTAAACATTTAAGAGATTATAACATCAATGATTCTTCTGAAGATCTGAGTAACAGCATTCCATAGCTAAGCACTTGCAATATATTGTGATGGCATCCAAATTAAGCCAATTGGCTCTTCTTTGAAAGCGTTGACATCCTACCATGGTTGCAAATTGCAGCTTTCTTTCATGTAATCTTTGTTCTATTAAAAAAGATCTTTATATGGTAGAGTTATATCTTAGTTCTTAATAAAATATTTGCCACAATCTACACCCTAGTTCAATAGACAGGACAGCAACCACTAGACACAGGACCAATTTATACATAATTACTAGTTTTTTGTGATTTTTTGGATTATCAGTACACCTGCATTTAACATTGCTACGTATTAAATTATATTAAGTAATTAGTTTCATTGTTGGACAGATTCTTAACTTGCCTTTGAACTAGAAGTTTAAAAGCCTCTTGCATTACTTGGTTTTAGATCATAAATCCTTTAGAAAGGTACACAGTCCATTAATATAACCAAGCTGACATGGCACATTAAAAAGTCTAGGAGAAATTGCGAAACCAACTCTCCCACTTTCACTTACATGCAAATATTACCCTACCACCTTTTTTTTTTTTTTTTTGTGTGTGTGTGTGTGTAGATATTAACGAAGGAAGTTGGATCTAAAGGTACTAGTGTACAATTTTTTAAAATACAAGATTTTATGATTTCAGTAAAACCATGTCTAGATAATATTTATGAGTAGACTGAACATGAAAGATTAACTTGCAATTTATCCTTAATAATCTTATATTTCCTATGAATATACTATTATGTTATGAATTCATTCATACAAAAGAAATATTAGATGATCAATTGAGTTTGATGAAGTGATAAAGAGAGACCAATGGAAAAACAAGGGGTTTTCCTAAGGAGGAGAGCAAATGATAATTCATAAGAAAAATTATATATTGTATCACCTTTACAAGAAACAAGTTCATTAACAACGTGTGAAAATTAACAAAAATAGGGGTATGAGCCTACTAGCGTTTTTTTCTTTGATATTTATGAGTGTTTGGACCAACTTGTGTACACCTCAACTATTCTCGTGAAACATCGTTTGACCCCATTACATTTGGTTGTCAAAGTAACTCGTAGGATATTAAATCATTCGTAGATGAGCACCATGGCTTAAACCTATTCCTTCCAAGCCTTTATTATTCAATGACCCTTATTGACCCCAAAAACTGAACCAACACTCCATGTAGAGGGCCGAGACTACAAAAACCATTCGAGTTTTTGCAGTGGGAATGGGCTCTTTCGTTGGACATCTTTAGAATGAACTCTACTAACCTAAGAAAAGTGATGAATGGCTTCCTAAAGCCATCTTAGAGTGGTGGTTGAAAGACAAAGCAAAGCCATCAGGACAGCTTAAATAGATTGTTGGATTCTACTTCCCATATGGCGTATCCTTTACATTTCTTTTTATGACCCATCATTTTCAGATAAACACCTTGAGTTCTTTAGGTGGCCAACTTATCTTCACCTTCTCATTTTAGTATTTGTGAGTGTCCAAGCAAGCTAATGTGCACCTAGACTTTCATCATAAAACAATTGTTTGACCTGCAACATTTTGTTGTTAAGGAAACTTGTAAGATATTAATTCTAGGTAAGTGGAGTGGCTAAGAACTCATTTCCTTTGAGCTCCTTGTTATTTACATTAGCCCTTATTGAACGTTAAGCCAACTCACGGTAGTTCAGCTTATCTTCACTCTTAATTTTAATTTCTTCTCTTGATGTTATTTAATTTTTACATTAAGATTTAAATAAATAAATAAAATTTTCAAAAAAAAAAATGTTTTCAAAAAAACCCTATTCATCTCTAAGTGTTAACTGTTGAAATACGTTAAATTAGCCCTAAGGGCATTTTTGTCTTTTTACTATATTTGCTAAATTAGGGTTTCACCTCATTCTATTTATATCTGAGGTTGGGTCTATTGTAAATATTAAAATAATAAGTCCTTTTCAACCATGGTTTTTCTTCCCTGAATTAGGGTTTTCCACGTAAACTCCTTTGTCGGAGCTTCTTTTTCTACTTCAATATGGTATCAGAGCAAGGTGATGAAACCCTAGCCCCGGTAGAAGAAACTCAGTCATCAAACTTGATAGGTGAAGGTACGCTGACTAATGAGGCTGTGATTCAAGCAGCGGTTGACCGCTATCTCTGAACCATCATCCCAGGTGGCTCAGCCGAAACAGATCTCAGCTGGCGAGGCGAGCCGAAACAGCAGGTGGTGGGATTGCTCCAGTGGCGCGGCCAGATTAGCTTCCTATTTGAGTACTTTCAGCTGTAAGTGAAAGTGGGAGTAGTTGGTTTCGCAATTTCTCCTAGACTTTTATATGTAGCCATGTGCAGCTTGGTTATATAATGGGACTGTGTACCTTTCTAAAGGTTACCAATTTCACCGTGAAAACATCCACTCTTGAAATTCGGACCTTCACAAGGCCAAGTAACTGGCAAGAGGAGACAGCCTACTTAAACTTCTAGTCAAAGGCAAGGTGGTGGGTGGTTAGCGCACGCTTTTCCAGCCGGGGCACAAGAATCTGAGCCGAACAGTCAACAACCGATCGGACCCTCAATCCCTTCGCACAACAAAACGTTGAACTCAGCCTTCGCACTTTTCCCCAGCCGGCGCACACTGTTTGAATTTCGAATTTCATACAGGCCCCAATCTTAATAGGTACAATTTCTCGCGTCGCATCAGAATACAGGATCTAAGCCTAGAACCGGTGGGCGAGCGGGTTTCAAGTGGGTGTTTAACAGGAAAAATTATTCGGGCGACGCGATTTTTCTTTCAACGCTCGCATCCTGATTTAATCCCAAAAAACCACCAAAAAACCTCGATTCGCCGAGCTTGTTTATCCGGTTTTTACCCACCATCAACAGCTCGTCTGGTAAGCTAGGCGTAACCTAAGGTTCACGGGTTATGCCCGAATCTTTTGGCCGCTTGTGTGGACCTCTCGTGTGGGTCAGTTTAGACTTCTTTTCGATGAGTACCGTAGTTGGGACAGCTTCTTTTCCTTCTCCATGTATTATTCCAGTCGAGCCCCAGTCATCTACTGAACTAGGGATGTAGATTGTGGCAATATTTTATTAAGAATAAGATATAAACTCTTACCATATAAAGATCTTCAGAACAAAGAGGTGATTCCATTGAGAAAATTCCCATGGTTTTTAGACAGAAAAGTTCCAGAACTGATCTCAATGGGGAACTCCAACACATTAGTTAGTCTTCAAAAATAGATGGTCGCCCTAAGGAGCCAGATTGAATGGCCATGATTCTTCCCCGATGTATTCAGAAAATCCTGGTTCAATGTTTTCCTACTCTTTCCAACTCTTAATCTTTTATCTGGAACAATTTGGGGAATTCTGGCAGGAATTGATTCACGGGAGAAGAAGCTGAGATGGGCAAAATTACTTCTCTTGGTCACGAACATAAAAAAATGGTTCTTTGGAGGGACGCCATAAGTTGATATTTAACTGGAGAGATACCACGACCCGAATCCTGGGGATCCTCACAGAGCGTGTCTGGAAGGCAGAGGATTCTTTGCTCACGCTCAATGTTAATCCAGTAGCATGGAACCACAAATCGGGAAACCCTTACTCTATTCGGCCACTACACCTGTTTTTACTCCGCCAAGTTACCAAATTCCCCATACGAAAGGTACAGTACCCTGAGGTTGACCTCTATCAGTCACAGATCCGGCCCAATCTGAGTCAGTATTATGCTCGATGCGTTCGTGTGTCAAGTGTGGTATCAAAGTGCGCACTAGGAAGTTCCCGAGTGGAAAGCAGCGGAGTAATGGAGGGAAATGAGAGCTCTTAAGGCAAATAAGACTTGGGAGTTAGTAGCTCTCCCTAGAGGTCACAAAACAGTTGGTTGCAAAATGGGTGTTCACAGTGAAGTATAATCTGACGAAACACTCGATGAGGTATTTAAAGCCAGGTTAGTTGCTAAAGGATTCACCTCAACGTATGGCGTATTGATTATTCATAAACTTTTCTGCCCAGTTTGCTAAGTAAACACGATTCGTGTTCTAATCTTTCTGTCTACTCTTGTGATACAACGTATATATCCTTAATGTAAAATGTAAACCCCTACATCAACTAGATGAAAGAAACAATCCTAAATGGTGAGTTGGAAGAGGTAAGTTTATATGAGTCCACCTCCAGGTTTCGAAGCTAAGCTTTGGGAATCATGTTTGCAAACTCAGGAAGTCTTTTATATGGGTTGAAGCAGTTTCCTAGGCCTTATGGTACAGGTCTTTACACCGTGTTTGTTAAGTCTCAAGGTTTCTCGTTCAGGGACTTCCTATCATACCTGTTTATACCAAAAAATCACCCTTAGAAAAGATTGTTGTGTTGGTAGTGTATGTTGATGACATCATCCTATCAGGGGATGATACCGCAGAAATTGTCTAAGCTAAAACAAAGAAATGCAAGTTGAATTTGAAATTAAGGATCTTGGTAGTTTAAAGTATTTTCTAGGGATGGAATGGCAAGATCATAAAGCAAGAATACTGGATATCTCAGCGAAAATACACTCTGGACTTGTTAAAGCGAAACAGGAATGACCGGATACAAAACCTATTGACACTCCTATTGAGGTCAATAGCAAACTGAAAAAGTGTTTCGGAAGGAGTTTCTGTGAATAAAAAGAGGTATCAACGCTAGTAGGAAAACTGAATTTACTTGTCTCTTACTAGGCCCGACATCTCCTTATGCTGTGAGTGTAGTAAGTCAGTTCATGCAGATCCATATGAGGAGCACATGGAAGCTTGTGACGTCGAATTTTGAGATATTTAAAGTTCACCCCTAGGAAGGGCTTGCGTTGTTCAGGAAACATGAGGTCACACGAAAGCATCGAAGGGCATTTTTATACCTGACTCGTAGATTGGGCCGGATCTGTGACTGGATAGAAGTGTCAACCTCAGGGTACACTGTACCTTGTATGGGTAAGTATTTGGTACACTCTTGGCAAGTAAAAACAGTGAGAACAAATCCCTGTGGTAGTGGCCAGAAGTAGTGCTAAGGCAGAGATATAGAGCTATGAATCTGGGAGTGTGTGAAGAAATCTGGTTGCAGAAAGTTTTATCTGATCTTCACGAGAGTAGTCCGGGGCCCATGAAGTTGTATTGTGATAATAAGGCTGCCATCAGTATTGCGAATAATCCCATGCAACATGATAGAACCAAACATGTGGAAATTGACAGGCACTTTATTAAAGAAAAGTTAGACCGCGGAGCTATTTGTATTCCCTATGTACCTTCAGTCCAACAGATTGCAGATGTTTTTACGAAAGGGTTATCGAGACAGACGTTTGAAGCTTGTATTAGCAAGTTGGGTCTTGCCGATATCTATGCCCCAAATTGAGGGGGAGTGTTGAAATACGTTAAATTAGCCCTAGGGGCATTTTTGTCTTTTTACTATATTTGCTAAATTAGGGTTTCACCTCATTCTATTTATATCTGAGGTTGGGTCTATTGTAAATATGACATAAAATAATAAGTCCTTTTCAACCATGGTTTTTCTTCCCTGAATTAGGGTTTTCCACGTAAACTCCTTGTGTCGTCTTCTTTTTCTACTTCAATATTAACATATACTATTAAAGCTACCCACGTCTTGCAGATAAATTTATAACCCAATTTTAATCACAATTTAGAATAGAGATATACATATATTGATGAAAATCCAAAAGGTGTCTTGAATGTTGGAATCTATCACACTTTTCAATTTTCATGCTCTGCTTCAATATTCTTCGACGTATTCTGGATTAAACCGCTTCTTCATGCTCATTCATAACAACTATGGACAAGGCTGCTTACTTACTATATTTGTATGTGGGACCTTTATGTATATATGTTCTTGATAAACCTCCAATACAATGCATTTATGTTCAACGAGGGAAAACCCAGCAAGGGGAGTTAGATAAAAGGCTGAAGACGGAGCTAGATAAGTCAGGAAGAATGGGGGGCAGTTAAAATTCAACTGAAGCAACAAGAAAGTGTGCACTTAGAGCTTCTTGGGCATTACCAAAGGACCAGTCAGTCACAATGCATGTTTGTGATAAAAGAGTAGGAAAGGCTAGGAAAGAACTTACTCAGTTACTTGGTTCTCAACTCACTGTGGAGACTACAGACTCTAGAATTTCCCTGTAACAAGGGCAGAAGGAGTTTCGCCTTTCCTTTGTCCGCTCTCAGACTAATTGACAATGAAATCTAACATTAGTTAAGTCTCTTTCTGACTGTTATTTCCTATTTCTCCTACACCTTCATTCTCCATGGAAAACATCGTGTTTCCATTAGTGATAAAAGAGACTACTTTTCTTGATGCAGTATGATAACATAGTACTGTCATACTACATATGAGTGTATAGAAAAACCAGTGAGGATTTAGTATGGAAAGGCTTGTCCCCCAGCAACTTATATATTTTAGGAGTTCTAATTTTGCTTGTAATATAAATAATCGTTGATTGTGATACAAAAGTGAGGACTCGATGCAAGAAAAAGCATTCTTGCCAAAAAAGCCCAATATCGTACAGGAATTCTACTACTTTTTTCTCTTTTTGGGTATGTTTTGAGATTATTGCTTCGTCAGTTCTTCCCAATAAAACTCTTTCTACACTGGCACCAGATGAAGGAAGGAAAATGGAAATGATGCCAGCTTTCAGTCAATTAAGAGTGAAGGAAAAAGAAAATATGCAATTTACCAATTAAGCAATAACTTCAACCAATGTACATGATGAAAGTTTTTCTATAAAGCTTAAACGCCCACAAAAATTACTTATCTTCCAGCTTTCCAGATGATAAAAGTCAAAAAATAAAGGCCAAATAAACAACATTCCAAAAAATCTTATAATCCACTCACTGACGTTTTCATGATCCATATGCCGAAGAAGCTTGATCTCACGAAGAGTTCTCTTAGCATCGATCTTGTTATCAAACGCATTAGCAATCTTCTTAATCGCCACATGCTCGTTCGTCTCGGAGTTGAGAGCAGAACTGAAACAATCAAAACGCACTCCCCAAATCAACAACAAAAAAAGAAAAACACAACGAAAATGGAACTCTAAACAATAGATGAAAAGAAAAGAAAAGAAAAGAGAAAGGGGATCGCATAGACCAGACGATGCCGTAAGCGCCTTTGCCAATAGGCATGATGGGAGGCTTGTACTTAGCCGTAACTTCAAAGATGTTACCAAAGATATTATACTGAATAAATCTCCCTCCATGGCTCAAAGTCGCCGGAATATTTTCCATCCCCATAGACGGCGGCTGATGCTGCTGGTGGGCCGCCGGGTCGTGCTGCGGTGGTGGTACAGACGCCGCCTCCGACATAACGGTATCGTCCGGCTGAGAAGCTCCTCCGTCGTCCATTAAAATTGGGGTGGTGGATTTCAAAATTGATTGGCGTTTTTACCAACTGAATGTGAAAAATTAAAAAGCCCTAAAGCTTAATTTGGATCAAACTTGAAAAAATCGGATGGATCTGCTGATCTGACCGTCCCGTCCCTACTTATAAAAAGTTGCCGCAGCCCTTCTTCTTCTTTCTTCTTCTTTCTTCTTCTTCTTCTTTCTTCTTCTTCCTTTTTTGTTGTAAAAGCTATATTTTATCCTCTAATAATTAACAGAGAAGAACACAACATTTCCCACAACAAAGGGATGGAAAAATAACACAAACAAACAAATTAGTTAATTAATTCATTACTTGCATTCAATTCCTTTTTATTCTTCTTTTTCTAGTGAGATAATATTCGTATTTTCATTGATAATTTATTTATTGTAAGGAAAAAAAAAAACAAAAAACAAAAACCTATTGTTTTTATCTCTATAAAGTGAATGCGATTTTCTGTGAATATTTTTGGCTAAACATAAAGATTTGTCTTCGTGGTTATGTTGTTGAACTTTACCTTTAATGGATTGATTCCTAAGAGAATGGAATCTTATTTTTCAAAAATGTTAACCACATCCGATAGTGAAGATCTTTTTGCCAATAATATATATTATGATCAGTTAAGTTATATTCAAATTGATAATGAGGTAAAATAAATGTAAAATTTTAATAAAAAAATATCATGTCGTCATATGAAGTGGACCAACTTTTATTTTCCGATGCTAACTTAAACATTGTTTTTATTTAAGTATAAGTATGGTTTAATTTAATTAATGAGAACTATATTCTCTACTAAAATGTAAAATGTTCGAATTCTCACCCATGTTATTGTACTGGAAAAAAAAGATATTGTTATTATTATTAAAAAAAATCTAAATTGTAAAATTAGTTAATGATTTAATGATTTTTAGAATAAGTTCAATAAACTCTTTAGTTTTAGAAAAATGTTTTATAGATGTAATTTCCAATATTGTCTAAAATGTTTATCAACTTTAAAGTATATTCATTCTTTAAAATAATAATAGTAAGAATAATAATATATTTTGTGCCTATTGAAAGTTTAGAGTTTGTTTGGTAAACATTTCGCATTTTTGTTTTTAGTATTTGAAAATTAAGACTATTTGTTTCTCATTTCTTAAAGTGATTTATAAATTTTAGCCAAATTCTAAAAACAAAAACAAAAACAAATTTTTTAAAATTACTTTTTTAGTCTTTGAAATTTGACTTGATTTTTTAAACCAGTGGTAAAAAGTAAACAACAAATAAATAAATTGAAAAGTAAAGTAGTGTCTATAGGCTTAATTTTCAAAAACAAAAAACTAAGAACCAAATGGTTTACCAAGTGAGCCTTAATGTTATATTAAATGTAAATTTAAAATAAGTTTATAAACTCTGATTGTTACTTTGTTTTTTTATTACCGTCTATAAATATTTTTCAAAAGTCAATTTAAAAAAAAATTATACCAAAAAAAAACTTATATTTGTTTTTGAAATTTTGCTAAAAATTCAAATATTTTTACCTAGTAGAGATAGAAAATTATTATAAAGAAATTGTAAGTAAATAAGTACAATTTTTCAAAAATAAAATATAAAAAACTTGGCCCCATTTGAGTTTGATAACCATTTGGCTTTTTTTTTCTGAAATTGTACCTGTTTTCCTACATATTCTTGATTTTTTTCTATTTTTAAAAATGAAACTTATAAACATATAAACATTATTTGACTTAATGCCCTTTTTGTTAATTACTTGATTTTTTATTTTTTATTTTTTGAAATTAAACTTTTAAACACTCTATGTACTTATAAGGTTTTTTTTATTATTGTTATCCACTTTCAATTATTTTTTTAAAAAAAAAAAACTTGAAAAATATTAAAAGATAACTTTCAAAAAAATGTTTTTTCTTCATAAATGTGAAATCTATGGTATGAAATTAGGAGAAAATAATTATAAATTTTAAAAATTTAAAAATACGGTTAAATGGAATTAAGTAAACATTTGAATTCTTAATCAAATATTCTAAAAAAAAAAAATTAACTATTTTTTAAGTTTATGTGGTGTTTATAGACTTTATTTAAAAAAAAAAGAAAAATTTAAAAATAGTTATTAAAAGGGAGACAATGGTCATTAAGCGGATCTTTAAATTTTTAAATATAATGCATATTTTCTTAGAATCCAGTGTGTGTGTTTGTGCAGCTAAGCTATATTCGAAGTAGAACAAACAAAAATAGACCCAGACTAATTAGCATGTCTGAGAGTGATTTTAAACTGATTAAAATTATTTTTGTTATTTTAAAATCGTACGAAAAATACATTTAACTATTCAAAATCATTTTAGTAATACAAAAAATGTGATTAGAATTGTAAAATTAAACATTAAATTTATTTTAAGTGATTAAATGTGTGTTTCAAATTAATTTTAAGCATGACAAAAATGATTTTAATCATTTTAAAACCACTTCTAAATATACTATAATAAACTCATGCATTTTTTTATAGTTCAAAACCAATTAACATATAAGATAGTGAATTTGAACATTTGACTTATTAATTATAAATACAATGTTTAAGGTTCCCAAAAATAGAGAAAAAGAAACAAATAAAAACAAAATGTCCTAAAACTTAGGAGCACGACCGAATATGGATATAAAGAAAATATACTATAATAATATATAATATAAATAAATAACTTAAATAAAAAATAATAATAATTTTCTCTAATTTCTTCTAAAAAGTTGAGATTTCTCATCAATCTTCACCATTTTACAAAATGCACAAAATGACCACTACTTATGGGAGAATTGGCAAAGTATGAAGTGAAATTAATCGGACACTAAGGATGTATACTTTGGACTACATGTTCAAATACATATAGAGGTAGTAGAGAACGTCGTTTGGTCTTCTAAGATACCAAACTTTGACATTAATAGACATCTATTATTATTATTATTATATCTATAATACAAAACTATTTTTAAGCCACCGTATTGTTGTTTGGTACTGCAGCAATAAAGAGATTGAGAGTGAACATTTCAAACTCATGCCATTATTGAACACCGACGTGCCAAACTCACCCAAAAAGGTAAAATAAATGTCAAACACGAAGTCTAATTATTGACCTCAATATTATTCTTTAATTCGGAATTATTAATTTAAATTTAGTGTTGAGAATTATACTGAATAAAAATAACAACGAGTTAGATTTAGTAGTTAATATCGTTACCACCTACTAGAATTTAATAGGAGAAAAAAAAAAGAGACGAATCGACTCGAACGGTTTGATTCGATTTGATTAGGTCAGATTTTATCAAAATTTGATTTGATTTCGGTTTATCCGAACAAAACTCTAAGGGTCGTTTGGATTGAGGTTTTCTCAATGCCCAAGAATTAAAGATGTCTAGGAATTATATGTCTGGGAATAAAATTACTGAGAATCAAGGATGACTATGTTTGGTTGTGCATGGAAAAACAATGTCTGGTAATAGTATGTGGGAATTAAAAAAAATTGAGATTGTGAAAACAAGTCCATGAGGATTTATGCCCAAAGTGGACAATATCATACCATTGTGGAGATAGTTTGAGGGTCTTGTCCCTATCAAGCATTTGTTGAAATGCATTGAATCTGTTTATTGGCACTTCGAACGACCAAGTATGGTAGTGCGCTATATAAACTCTTAGATGTGCCGTTATGATGTAATGTTCCGAAAACATTCTCTCTAATAATATTGTTCTCCATCTGCCCGTGGACATAGCTAACACACTGTTAGTGAACCACGTATATCTGTGTGTCGATCTTCTCTATGTCTACGTTCCTTTTTTTTGTGTGTTCTTTAATTGTCGATTTTGTAACAATACGATCGTTTAAATTATCTACACGATCGCTGAGTAACAAAACGCTATACGATCCCTTACCAAATGCTACACGATCGCTGAGCTCGGCTACACGATCGTTGAGTAACAAAATGCTATACGGTCGCTGAGCTCGGCTACACGATCGCTGAGTAACAAATGTTATACGATCGCCTACCCAATGTTATACGATCGCTTACCAAATGCTACACGATCGCTGAGTAACAAAATGTTATACGATCGCCTACCCAATGCTATACGATTGCTTACCAAATGATATACGATCGTTTACCAAATGCTACACGATCGGCTACCAAATGTTATATGATCGCCTATCAAATGCTATACGATCGCTTACCAAATACTACACGATCGCTTACCAAATGCTACACGATCACTGAGTAACAAAATGTTATATGATTTCACGGCTAGAAAGAAGGAAAATCATGGTAGGAAGCGGAAGAAGAAATGTAAACCCACACTTCTCAATTGGTATGCAATTCCTTCATTTGTGTGGGCAAAAGATACCTAGGAATTACCTTTTCCAAGATAAATAAACAAATCCCACAAACCGACTTTGTAAACCCATTCTCATTCCCACCCTCTTTTCCCTCCAACCAAATAGCCTCTAAAAGTTATAATTTCCTATTTTATTTCAGTCTCATATCCCTTAGTCACCCACATCCCCTCCCTACATTTTTAACTTTTTTTAATATTATTTAATATATCACAAATCCGAGGTTGACCTAGAATCAGGACGGGTTGAGCCTTATCTGTACACAACCACATTGGGTCATTTTAAAGAAGACCCAACCTATTTACATCCCTATAATTTAATATTCGGATAATCGCAATGGATAACATTTTTAGGACTAATAATTAGGTGTATAGCAATATTTTTAAAGAATTGTAAACATAATAAAATCTACCAGTGATACACTCTATCGCTGACATGCTCTTACCGATGATAGACTTTATTGTTGATAGACTTTTATTAGCGATATAGTATATCATTTGATCTAAATTGTACTATATTTACAAAAAAAAAAAATTGCATTATACTATATCTGCCAATACTTTTGGGTATGATCATGATGTTTACCGTTATCTCTTGATATTTTATAAGTTAATTTGGCCCATAAGAATTATCAAGATACTCACAAGATAAATCGAACACCCACAAATACATAAAAAAGAATGTACTAAATAAAATAGATTTAGATCTTATTTTAGTCATAATCTATTATGAGGTAGATCATATTTTCTACTTTTGTTCATTTTTATTTTTGTCTACGCTTTTAAAAACAGTCGATGTAGCCCTTGTTTGTAAAATTAAATTCTAACACTTTTTTTTTTACACAACCAACTCTATAACAAAATATCAATATTTTTTTTCCAATTTTTTAAAACAATCCCATAGGTTCATTGAGTGTAGTGTTGCACATAAGTTGTAATAAAAAAATCAAAGGAACTTTCAAAATTAATTGATTAAACAAAAAGGAGTTAAAAAGTACATGGACTAAGTAAATAAAAGTTGAAGAGAATCTAAAATATGATTTGAACCAATAAAATATTGTGGCTGTAAAATTGAATAATTACAAAATAATATCAAATATTGGAAATTAATACAAAATTAAAGGACAATAAATATTTTCATATTAAATAATTATAAATTGTTTAATATAAAATGAAGTGATTTTTCATTTTTATATTCACTTCATTTTATAATAATAATTCATAGCACTAAACTAACATGACATAATAATTAAAAAAAAAAAAAAAAACCATAACATTAAACATAAGAGGGATATAAAAAGCATAACGTTAAACATAACACGACATAATGAAAAAGAAAGGAAAATAAGAAAACTCTACAAGTAGGTAGAGTACTCACGTTAATTCAAGTTTGAGATGACAAAAATGATGGAAAAATTCAATGAAAAATATTTGAATGAAAATACGTGATTTATTGAAAATAAAGATTTTGTATGGTAAAAGAGAAAAAAAATCCCTTACTCTATCATATCTAATTGTTAAAAAAACTATTAAAAAAAACCTTGAAATTTCAATGAAGATATCGAAATATCGATGAAAATTTCGAAATTTTGAGAAATCGGGGGAAAACTAAAAGTCCCCCTATCGAAATTTCGATCCTATTGAAAACTTGATGCTTACCTACCAAAAAGTTTCGAGATTTCGATCGAAATTTTAAACTATGCTTACCTACCAAAAAAATAATTTGATGCTACCATTTGATACAAGCAAAACAAAAACCCTAGCATATCAGGAACTATTGGGATTGATTTGTTTGGAAGCGAATCTAAAATGGTTAAAATCACTTGTGTGAATTACAAAATAACTCAAAATTATTTTTAATTATTCAAAATTAATTTTAAATAATACGAAAAATGAGGTTAGAAATGTAAAACTAAAAATTGAATTGATTTTGAGTGATTAAATGTGTGTTCCGAATTGATTTTAAACATCACAAAACCGATTTTAATCATTTCAAAACCAATCCGAAACATGCACACTTATGTCCCATTTGGATTGATTAGAGATTTTTTTTAATCATTTTTATTTAAAACTCTTTTAATAAAAGAAATATTAAAAATGAAATTTGAAGGTGTTTCAAATCCATATTGAGTATTTGCACACTTCAATTTTTTGTTCGAAATGACATTTTTAAAAGTGAACACTTAAGTTAATCTATACACACCCTTAGATAAGTGAGATTATTACTTCATGACACTCCCAATTTCCAAGTGATCACAAGGCTTTTTTGCTTTTTTACCTTTCTTTTTTTCCCCTTTTCCTTTTCTAAAATCTCATTTTCACGGCAAATACATTCACAAGAATCGATTGTTACCGACTAACATCAATGAGTACACATGTTACCAGAAAACTCTGAAGTTTTAATTGCTAAAAAAAATGTATCATTGATAGATACAGAGAGCGAGAGAACTCTACCATGTAAATGAAGGCAGTACATAAGATGGATAAGCATCATATTTTGAAGCAAGAGCTTTGACAGAATTCATATCAGCAGTTTCTTCGAAATTACCAAGTCCGAGTTCGGTTGCATGGATACCACCAGTTATGAAAACTGATTGGATTCCGGCTGCATTTGCACCCTTAATGTCATGGTGGAGTGAATCGCCAACAGCAATCGAATCAGAGGCATCGACACCAACCATAGACATTGCAGATTGGTAGATGATCTGGTATCGTCAGGAAAAATAACTAAATTGTTAAAAATTCTACGCTACAGAGGCTAAGTCATTATCTACTAAAATGTTGGGATGAAATCACTATAAATTTTAAATTTCATATACAATATTGTTCCAAGTTAAAGTTTAAATTCTTGAAAGTATATAAATCGCGATGCAGATAGAAAACTGAAGTTAAGCAAATAGTAATTCATTCTCATACAATCATGTGAAAGCAAGTTATATTGTTAGATGATTTTATTCAATGCAAAAGACAGATGGAAGGTCATGACAAGTATGCAGTTGTGTTTGCATCAAATATCAATGTCCTTGTGAGTTAACATGAACAATCATGCAATGCTAAATGAATTATAACAATCGACATCACCCTTTCAAAACGTCAATTCGAGCATAGTTTAGTGGATAAGGTAGCAATTATCATTTAAAAGGTCGATAGTTCAGTTCTCCACTATTGCCATTGTTCAAACTCATAAAGAACCTATTAATAATAATATGAAAAAAATCACCTTGTCGGGTTTGCCCATCCATTTCACTTCACCACCAAGCTTTTCATATTTGGATGCAAGTGTACCTGCAGACTCCACCACTAGTTCTTATGATATACAAGGCTAATTAAGTAATTAAAAAAACTTGGTATTCGATATCACCAGCATAGATCGAGAGTGGGATCAAACTTCCCGAACAAAAAGGTACTTGGACAAATTGAAGGCTTAATTGGCATCTAGACAAAATATTAGTTCCACATACCTTGGGTAATAATAGTCTTAATTGGGATTTCCCTAGCTGAAATAAATTAGTCATTATTACTGAACTGTGAATACTATGATAAACAACGGCTAAAATGCTTTAAGCATTTGATGAGGACATTTAACATGAATATTTTAGCATCCATATTCAAAAATTAATAAGCAATTCAACGTGAACTTTATATGATAACTATATCTGAATTATCCAGAAAGTCGAGAATTACTATATTGAGGGCTTGTAATTTCCCTTTTGAAAGGGGCATTTAGACATTCTTTTGGCACATTCTTCCCATAGTAGAATGCATCCAAAATCTGGAGGTGATTGTGAACTGTGGTGCCTAACGTCTTCCGGAGCAATTTTTAAAAGTTCAAGGTGATGGTAGTAGGTTTTTTCCTTCTTTGAATTTGAGACTATCATTTCATTATCCTACAAATCAAATCAAGTAAATAGTCAACAAACTATGGACCTGAGCTATCATGAACACCTTTTCCCTGCATCAAATACTTCTTGAATCTCAATAAGGCTTTTTCCAATGCATTGATTTACATTGACGAGTGAACAGCTTTAGGATAAGAGACCAAAGGGTTCCTTTAAAAAAAACAAAGGGGACACAGATAGGGGAAGAAAAAAACAATGCAACGAGAAGAATCCCCCCCAAGCAACCAAGTGAACGCTTACCAGGCATTACACGTAAATCTCTAGCCTCAACTGTCACAAAATCTGGGTTAGCTACCACCATCGGAATCTTTTTGGCTGCACACTGCTCCAATATTTTCTCAAGTTCCTCAAGGGTCATTGGTAGTGAATCGCCAGAAGGATGCCCCAAAGCTTCAGTACCATGAGCCAATATAAACTCAGCTTCTTCAATATCGTCCACTACTCTTATGCCCAGACCCTACAAACAAGAAAAATTTTGAGTTCACTACAAATTTCCTGTACCTCGTTCGTTTTAGTACTTTGATAGTTGAAAACTAAGGGAATCAAATTTAGCACATAGCCAGCAGGTGTTTCACTGTTAATTCAGAGTTCATTTGACCGAATACAGGGGGAAATTTTGTGAAAGGCAGGTTCTAAGGTCCTCGACCAGGATATTTTCTCATTATAATTTATAACAGGTGTTCACTTCCTATATCTTTACCTTTCCGAGAAGAGATTGTAAGAATTAACTAGACTGCAAATATAACTGTGTTGAGAAAGTGCTCAATTATCCTTTCCTAAGACTGTAATAATCAAGCTCTCTCTATCTCTCTCTCCTTTTTGGTGGGTGGGTGGGGGGATCCAAGTATCGACCACAAACCAGCAGACATGTAAAATGAGGAGCTCAACTGTAGGAAAATGAACTGAATGACAACAGAAACACCAAAACATTCACAGATCTGACTGAACCTCGAGCGATATAGCTCCACGGGAACTCCAAGTCATATGAATGCAAGATCTACCAAGAGCAGCAAACCACGCATCATCCCTCCTTTTAATAGCAGAAACCATAAAATGAGTTCACTAAAATGGAAGACCTCCCATAAAATCAATCTCGAAGAAACAAATGTAATTATAAAAGACATAAGTTTTAAAATGTAAAACGTGGAAGTAGCTGCGGCACTTAAGTAAGCATAAATTGCCACTCTTATTGCCCATTTAGTAGTCTTAGTGTTGCCCGATCCGTAATAATATCAATGGTTAGAAAGGCGTATGCACTCTTCATGTTATAAGCGGTACAATCATGAACAAGATAAGAGGCAAACGGCTCTAATCGTAAAAAAAAAAAGTTGAGAAAATTTTACCGAACTGTAAACATCCAATAATGAACAAATCGGATGAATATATTATTAGAAAGGCATCCAATTATGAACAAGATAAGAGGCAAACTGCTGTAGTGGTACAATATCTCTCTCTCTCTAATGGCGAGAGAAAGACATTATATGTTACAGTGTACATGATGCTGTTCACAGTGTATGATGGATGAATCGAATATGCTTGGCAACCATCAATGATATAGCGTTTGTATTCGACTTACAAGTATATAATACAAAGACTAACATCTTGACGAAGTGTTAGAAAAGGATTATTAACCTTTGCAGATAACGATGAGTAAGTTCTCCACTTGTAATGGCTCCAACAAACAGACTGGGGTCGAATCCGAGGCTCTTCAATTTTTCCATTGTCGTCGATGAGCGTCTTGAAGAATTACTTATAATAACCATCTTAGTACCACATTCTGCCAACTTCTCCACTGCATCACAATGAAAGTTAAGGAATTATGACTTATTAGTGTTATGCTCAAACTCTGATGTAATGAAGCTATAACAATCAATTAGGGTGAATGGAAACGCACACGCTACAACAGCTCCGGGATAAGGCTGTTTTCCATCGTGCAGAACTCCAAATTGGTCCAAAAACCATGCCTGCGGAGTCATCAGCATATTTATCACAACATCACGAGAATGAACTCGAACAGAGCATTAGAAAATTGAAGCATCTAAGAAACACTCGAATGTGTGGCTAGCGTCGTGGCATTTAAAGATAAGTTAACTACACTAGATTTCCAAGCTTTTGCAGAACCAGAAATTGCGTTTCCATAGAAATTTAGCACTTCAGCTGAGTTATAAAGGGAGAAAAACATTCGATTGAGAAAGTTTTAGAAAATATAGACTTCTCCACCTCGACTTCAACGACTATTGATCCGGTAAAGCGTTAAGTCGAGAAACGCCATGAAAAGAGATGCAATTGAAAGGCCTCTGATTCGATTTGGAAATGGAATGAATAAGAAAATTGAGAAGGAAGAACCAAAATCAAAGACCATCAAATCATGAGTAAGAATTAAGCAAATTACCTTGAAGCGACGCGTCTCGGCTAGCTGTTGAAGGCCATTAAAGCTCTGAAACAGGTGGGACTCTGGCGAAATCACAGACCAACCAGGCGCCATTCTTCTCCTGCCTCCAATCCGACGCAGCGAATTTCGACGATCTAAAGATTCCTTTGTTCTTTGTTCATTGTTCTTTTGCTTCTTATTTCGCCTGAATTTTCAGTGGAAAATTGTACAAAATCACCCAAATGCAAAAAAATTTAACTCTTTCCGTGAGAAATATCACTTTTTATCCGGATGCTTTTTAACATTTTGCTTGCTGTATAAGTATGTTGGAAAAAATGTAAAAAATCATATAAAAATGAGTGATCGTTTAATTAAAACGAATTTATATTGACAAAAATGTGACGAAAACAAAAATTTTATTTGTGCAAAAAAAGATGTGGGATCACTAACATCAGCATACACGATAGCTTACATCAATATATGTGATCGCTTACATTGCATATGCAATCACTTACCACTGGTGAAATATCTTTGAGAGACCGTTGTTCAATGCACTATCTCACCCCACCCTCGAATACTATCGTTACTTCGTACGTCTGTATTTTATGGAGTTACCAAATTAGGACGTCTGTATTTTATGGAGTTACCAAATTAGGATTCATTCAGCTGGATTGGCATCTAATCACAGCATTTGTCGATACTCTTGCAACTATGGGCTTACGAATGATTTCCAACCATGACTCCACAACTTCAACATGTGAATAACGCCCTGTTAGCTGGACGAGCCTACGATTCTCGGTATATTATTTTAATTCAATTTAATTTTTACATGAATGATTTGGTTAATTCAAAATCTAAATTATTAATTTAAAAATATAGGTGGAGAGACAAATTTTGTATGACTAAGACAATCACACATGTAGTCAACAAGCATATATACATGTTTGATTTGCTTCAACCTGATCAGGTACACTGAACTAAATTGATTTTTTTATACAATTTTTCATTGTATTTGTCTTGAATGTTTTGCAATGTAATGTTCTATGTTTCAGATTATTTGGGAGCCTTACAAAGTTGTTATGGACACTTTGCTCAATTTTTGTACTAGTGGTTAAAACATATGGCGGACTAGTCATCTCATGACAGGTAATGAGACAATTCGATTTTCAACAGGATGTCCCATCCCCTTGTAGTACTAAACCCCTACTGCATGACATCGACTTAAACTGGAGATTGGTCCAAAGTTGCACATTTGGTAGTGTGATGGAACTGTTGGGTTTATTGCAATGGGGTTCTATTGGGCAGTTTGATAGGGATGTTACTCAAAACTACATCAACTGATATAATAATATTACAAGGCGCTACGTTACTCGTATGGGAGCAACTGTAGGTCATCTGGTACATAAATAAATATTATCTAATTATTTTTAATTTAAATTTATTTCAAATATTGTCTAATTATTTTATAATTCACAGATCAAACAACAGTAAACTCCGTGATATTGCAAATGATCTGAACCAGGTTCATGCTATATGTAGTGACAACGAGAGCTATATGGAGGAGATACATTATATATATATATACCTATTGTTCCTCAACCAATTCCTGGACGTAGAGAATTGTTCAAGAAGAAGAATATGAGTTTGATGAGGTTGCCCATAATATAGAAGATTTGACCCCTATGATGCAGACGCAAAGCCAAACTGATTATGTTAGTTCGATGACGATGATGTCAATATTTGGTTCAGGATATTATGATTCAGATGTTGGTCCATTGTTTTCATATGTGCATGGATATGATCATGGTCGTGGAGAGCATAATGAATATTTATATTATTAAGCGTCTGCAGAAGTATCGGAGCAATGTCAAAAGGAACCATAGCAACCTCAAATTCGAAATCGACGACACCCGCCTTGTGGAGCACATTGATTTTTTTAATTATTTTTAAATAAATGAGATAATAGTTGTATTAAAATGAATATTTTAGTTTACATTTTATTATTTTTAAATTATGGAAGGAAACATGAATGAGATATTATTTTCTATGATATTTTTTAGAGGTTAAGAAAATGGTGGTCGAAATAATAACAAAGTGAGGTCGAATATAATAAATAATAAAATGAAAAAAGGGAGGTTGAATATTAAAATAATAAAATAAAAGAGAGAGAGAGAGAAAATGAAAAAAAAATAATAAAATGGGAAGAAGTTAAAATGGAAAAGGGAGAAAATGAAAAAAAAAAATTAATAAAATGGATTAAAAAAAACTACAGTATTTTTCTAAATTATCTTTGAACAAACATATTTTTCTAAATAATTTTAAAAAGAACAATATTTTTCTAATTTTACCAAATAGGCCTTCATTTTGGTTCACGATACATAGTATTGGAGTTGGTTTTTTTTTTTATTATTATTTTATTTTATTCTATATTTAAATTGAGTGAAAGTTACATGTGCATGGTTGAATCCCTTTGTTATTACAAGTTATGAAAAACAACTTCAAGGTTGTTAGAAATTAGTTATACAAGTTGTCTTTATATACATTTGTAAATTTCTTGTATATGTAAGAGTGAAAGAAAAATTGAGAGATCAAGATAGTTAACTACTTATCTTGTAATTTCTTGTTGTAACTCCCCAATAAAAAAATCAGCTTCTCCGTGGACGTAGACTTCTTTTTTGGCCGAACCACGTAAAATTCTTGGTGTTCTTCTTCCTTTATACCTCAGCACCCTCATCGTTTAGACAAATACTCGGCAGCACCTTCATCGTCTAGACGAACCTCGGCAGTACTTTCATCGTCTAGACGAATCTTACCTGTCTAGACGAATCTCAGCAATACCTCAATCGTCTAGACGAATCTCACCTTCATCGTCTAAACGAATTCCTGTAGCATCTCCCTCTGGTTTTCCCTCTCTTCTCTCACGGTTTTCTTCTGCAAGAAAGAAAAGAACAAGGTTAGTCGTTGAAGTGTCTGCAATTACCAGAGTGCTTGAAGTGAATCTTGTCCATCAAAGTGTAGGGCGAAAATCTATCTTCACATGGATTATGCTTTTAGCGCACGATTTTATTCAAGTTCAAATTCCATCAGTGGTTTTGGTTTTCATTTCGGGTCAGGCTTTCAACTAAGCCCAAATAATATTTGTTTCAAGACAACAGTGATTTGTTTAGCCCATCAAGCTCTTCAAGCCCAATAAGTGGTATCAGAACCTACAAGAAAACTTCGAGATTAGTTCAGATTCTAAAGAAACAAAATATTGGAGCTTTCAGACAGAGAAATGGCATTAGCAAGATATGATATTGAAAAGTTTGATGGGAAATAAGACTTTGGCTTGTGGAAAGCCAAGATCAAAACCATTTTGGGGCATACAAAGGGCTCATAAGGCCCTTGAAGATCCAGCCAAGCTCCTACTACTGCAACAGAAGAAGAAAAGGAGAACATGGAGCTAATTGCTCATGGCACACTTGTTCTTAGTTTGTCAGACAGTGTTCTAAGACAAGTGATCGACCAAGAAACTGCATTCACAATGTGGAGTAAGCTGAATGAGCTTTATGAGACAAAGAATCTTCTGCCCAACAAACTTTTTCTAAGGGAAAGGTTTTTCACCTTCAAAATGAGTTCTTCAAAATCCTTGACAGAAAACTTAGATGACTTCAAAAGGATTACTACCAAATTCAAGACTCAAGGATAAGAGATTGAGGTAGATAATGAAGCCTTTGTGCTTTTTAACTCACTTCCGGATTCCTATAAGGATGTCAAAACTGCCCTAAAATATGGTAGAGACTCTCTAACTACTGATATTATCATTTCAACCCTTAAAATCAGAGAGATCGAGCTCCTAACCAGCAAGGAAGATAAGCCCAGTGTTAAGGGTTTATTTGTTAAGGGAAAGTATAAACAGAATAATAAGGAAAAGGGAAACAAAGCTCAACATAAGAGGGAAAATAAAAAAACCAAGGTTAGATGTAAATACTGCAAAAAGCTGGGACATCTAATCAAGGGTTGCAGAACATTAAAGTGGAAAAATGAGCAGAAGAACAAGCAACCACAACCTCAACAGAAAGTCCAACAAAATCAATCAGGTGAAGCATTAGTTTGTGAGGATTCTTACTTCTATTCAGATGCCCTATCTACATCAAATTTGAAGGCAGATGAAGAATCTAATAAGAATCTAGATTAGGTTATAGACTCAGGGTGTTCTTTTCACATGACACCCCACAAAGACTGGTTCAACACTTATAGAGAGTTTGATGGAGGCTTTGTTTACATGGGTAATAGTAACTCATGTCCATGGTTGGTATTGGTTCTGTAACACTCAAACTTGAAGATGGATCAGTCAAACTATTGAGAAATGTCAGACATGTGCCTAAGTTGAAGAGAAATATGATTTCACTAGGCATGCTTGGTTTGATTGGTTGTGAATACAGAGGAAAAGAAGGCTATTGTGAAGCTTTGAATAACAGCAAGCCTATTCTCGGAGGGGTCAAGATAAATGGTGTCTATGTTGTTCAAGGAGTTCAGAAAATGCATTCAGGTTTGGTTGTAATTCAGAAGCAGCCTACTGAAGGAGATCTTTGGCACAAAGGACTCTCACACATTAGTACTAAAGGTCTACAAGCTCTTGCTAAGCAAGGAATTCTACCTAAGGGAATTCATCAAAGCCTATCCTTCTATGAACACTGTGTGAGAGGCAAGGCTACGAGGCAGAGTTTTGTAAAGGCTCAGCATACAACCAAGGCCATCCTTGACTATGTGCATTTGGACCTATGAGGTCCCTCATTTTTTCAATCCTTGTGGAGCCAGGTACTTCTTAACCTTTGTGGATGACTACTCTAGAAAATGTTGGATATATTTCCTTAAATCTAAGGACTTAGTATTTGATAAGTTCAAATAATGGAAGATTATGGTTGAAAATTTGTCTAATAGTCAAATTAAGTGTCTGAGAACTAACAATGGGCTTGAGTACTGTGCATAAGATTTTAATGTTTTTTGTAGACAACATGGTATTACTAGACACAAGACTGTTAGCTATATACCTCAACAAAATGAGGTGGCAGAGAGATTGAGTAGAACTATTATGGAAAGAGTAAGAAGACTACTGTCAGATGCAATACTCCCTGATAAATTTTAGGCTAAAGAAGCTTCATATATTGTCTATACCCTAAATAGATGCCCTCATGCATCTCTTAATCTTCTAACTCCTGAAGAAAGGTGGACCAAACAACCTCCTAGCCTAAATAATCTAAGGATGTTTGGTTGCACTGGATTTGTTCATTAGAACAAAGGAAAATTAGCTGCCCGAGCCGTGAAATGTATGTTTTTTGGTTTCACATAAGGAGTGAGGGGATTTAGAATGTGGCACCTTACAAAGAAGAGATGTATTAAAAGTAGAGATGTTGTTTTTAGGGAGGATGAGATGTTTATGCAAATATCTACATCTAATGTTACAACACCTCAAATGAAGAATGATAAAATTGAGGTGGAGCAAGTTCTCAACCCTAGCTCTGATCCTTCAAGCTCATAATCACCTTTTGATAAACTACCTCATCTTGAAGAAGAAGTAGAAGATACTATTTTTTATCTAGAGCAAGAAGAACCATATTTGAGGGGGTACAACCTAGCTAGAGATAGGCAAAGAAGAATTATTGTACCACCTTCAATATATGATGACTACTTAGCTCTAAATGCTTCAGATCTATATAATGAAGCAGAACCCTCAACTTTTGAAGAAGTAGTGAGTTATCTTAAAGCTAAGTTGTGGATAGAAGTAATGAATGAAGAAGTTGATTCGCTAGTCATAAATAACACTTGAGAGTTAACACTTTTGCCCAAAGGTTGCAAACCAATTGCATCCAAATGGGTGTACAAATTGAATGAGGGATTCCCTAATGATCAAGGACCTAAATATAAAGCTAGGTTGGTAGCTAAGGGTTTTACTCAAAGACCAGGTGTTGATTTCAATGAGATATTTTCTCCAGTGGTCAAACAAACTTCTATCAGACTATTATTGTCTATTGTGGTTTAGAACGATCTAGAGTTGGAGCAACTTGATGTTAAAACAATTTTTCTACATGGCTTCCTAAAAGAAGTTATCTACATAAGCCAACCTAAGGGGTATGAGGTCAGAGGGAAAGAAGACCATGTTTGCCTACTTAAAAGGTCTATCGATGGCCTTAAACAGTCCCCTAGGTGCTGGAACAGGAGATTCAGCGACTTTATGCAGAAGAATGACTTTAATAAGAGTTCTTATGATAGTTGTGTTTACATAAACACTGATACCTACACTCATCCTATCTATTTGTTACTCTATGTGGATGACATGCTATTATCAGGAGCAACTATGCAAGAATTAAATAAAGTCAAAGATCTACTCAAGTCATAATTTGAAATGAAAGACATGGGCAATGCAATGAGAATACTAGGCATTGATGTAATAAAAAAACAAAAAATCAAATATTATCAGCATTGATCAGTCACAATATTATCAGAAATTGTTAAGAAATATCATATGACAAAGGCTAAATCAGTCTGTATTCTTATTGTTAATCATTTCAAACTCTCAACAGAGAATTCACCTAAAGAATCTGACATTGAACATCATAAGGTAATGTCAACTATCCCCTATTCCTAAGTTGTGGGAAACCTAATGTATCTAATGGTGTCTACAAGGCCAGATATTACTTATGCTACAAGTCTGGTAAGTAGATATATGGCTAATCCGGGTAAGAGGCACTGGGAGGCAACTAAGTGGATAATGAGGTACCTTAAAGGCACTACAAGTGCTAAACTAATGTATCAACAGCTTCCAGACAGATAACCAAAACTAATTGGGTATGTTGACTCTGACTATGCTGGAGACCTAGACAAAAGAAAATCTCTATTAGGCTATATCTTCCTATATGGAAGGTGTGTTCTAAGCTGAAAGGCTACATTGCAATCAGTAGTAGCCCTTTCTACTACTGAAGCAGAGTTTATTGTTCTTTCAGAAGCAGTAAAAGAGGGTTTATGGCCAAAGGGTCTCCTAAGTGATTTCGGGATTAAACAGAGTACAGTAAAAGTATTTTGTGACAATCAGAGTACCATATATTTATCAAAGCATCCACAGTATCACAACAGAACAAAGCATATAGATGTTAAATATTATTTCATTTGAGAACAGATTGAAGGAAAGCAAATAGAAGTGTTGAAAGTTCATACCTCAGAGAATACCTTCGACATGTTGACAAAGACTGTCACTCAGCTCAAACTTCAGAAATGCCTCGATATTATAGGGTTTGAGCTGACAGACAAAGGTTAAAAGAAGAAGAGATTTAATATGGAGAAGCTGAAGAAACACTTGAAGTTTTCTTTTAAGGTGGAGATTGTTATTACAAGTTATGAAAAACAACTTCAAGGTTGTTATGAAAAACAACTTCAAGGTTGTTATAAATTAGTTATACAAGCTGTCTTTATATACATCTGTAAATTTCTTGTACAAGTAGGAGTGAAAGAAAAATTGAGAGATCAAGATAGCTAACTACTTATCTTATAATTTCTTGTTGTAACTCCCTAGTCAAGAAATCATCAGCTTCTCAGTGGACACAGGCTTCTTTTTTTGCCAAACCACGTAAAATTCTTGGTGTTCTTCTTCCTTTATCTTCTTAATATTCTTATCGTTACCTCAGCACCCTCATCGTTTAGACAAATACTCGGCAGCGCCTTTATCGTCTAGACGAATTCCTGCAATATCTCCCTCTGGTTTTCCCTCTCTTATCTCTTGATTTTCTTCTACAAGAAAGAAAAGAATAGGGTTAGTCATTGAAGTGTCTGCAATTATCTGAGTGCTTGAAGTGAATCTTGTCCATCAAAGTGTAGGGTGAAGATCTATCTTCACGTGGATTGTGCTTTTAGCACACGGTTTTATTCAAGTTCAAAATCCATCTGTGGTTTTGGTTTTCATTTCGAGCCAGGCTTTCAACTAAGCCCAAATAATATTTGTTTCAAGACAGCAATGGTTCTTTTAGCCCATCAAGCTCCTCAAGCCCAACACCCTCATTTTCCATTATTATTTATTCTTTTTAAAAAGCAACTGACATTCCCCAATTATTTCACATTAGCTACCAAAGTTGCATTTTTCAAGAAAGATATTTACTCTTCAATTTTGTTTCATATGTTCCTTGGACATAACACTCAAAATATTTAGATTCACCACTTGTTTGACTGGGTGTACTTATACTAGATTGCGAGATTTTTATTTAACAATTTTCACACATTTGGACATAAAATGTTTTAATTCGATCAATCACATGACATTAAGGTATGTACAATAGTAGAACGAAAAGAAAAAAAGAAAGAGAGAAAAATCCAATGTTAGCCTTAAATTTGTAAGGTTGTATTGTAGTAGAGGGAAAAAAATTGACCACTAAACTTATCACATTGTGTCAATTTGGACCATAAAACTTTTAATTTACTAAAATGGAACCTTGACCATTTTTGGTAACTGTTTGATGTTCAGTTTTTGTTTTTAAAAATTACGTCTATTTCACCCACATCTTTTATAGTGATTTACATATTTCCTTAGTACAATGGTTGAATTTTTAGCCAAATTCAAAAAACAAAAATAACTTTTTGAAAGTTTTTTTTTTTAGTTCTCAAAAGTTGACTTAGTTTTTTAAACCATTAGTGAAAAGTAATAATAAATGATGAAATTTGAAGGTTAAAGTAGTGTCCATAGACATAATGTTAAAAAACAAAATGGTTACTGAACGAGACAAATGTTATATTTTCTTTTTCGATTTTTGCTAAATAACTTTACTAAAATTGAATAATTTTAACTAAAAAAAAATATCTCTTGCATCATTTTTCTCTGACATTTTATCACTATTGGCCTGTTTGGGCCCAAGAGTAGAGTGGGATGGAGTGGGCTACAATAGCCCACTCCTTGTTTGGGGCTCCAACTGAGCCCTAATTATATTATCAGATTATAATCTTAGGGGAACTGTTCCCAACCCCACGATTCATTGTTTGCATCTCCTTTGTTCTCCATCGCATTCCTGTCTCATTTATTGTCCGATCGTTCTCCCTCGATTTCTCTCCGATCGAACGTTATGCTTAGGTTTCGCTCTTTCTCGCCACAGCTTTCACTCTCTCCATATCTCTCCATCTCTCTACCTCTCACTCTATCTCTCTCACTCTCTCCCCATCCATATGTCTCGCTCTTTCCCCCCCTCTCTTCATATTTATTGTTCTCTCTCCCTCCCTCTCGTTCTCTCTTCATATCTCTCCGTATCTCTCGCTCTCTCTCCCTCCATATCTCTAGATATCTCCCCCTCTCCCTTCATAACTCTAGCTTTGTCTCCCTTTCTTTCCATATATCTCACTCTTTCTCCCTTTCTTTCTCTTGCTCTTTCTCGTTTTCTTTAGTTTTGTTGAATTTGGTCAGAGAATAAGTCACAAGCATCATTGGCGGAGAAAAAGAACAGTTGACGCCCTGCAGGTTGGATTTTCAATGCCACAAAGAAGAAAGAAAGAGAAAGATTTTCTTTAGACATTGTCTCGCTAGTCTCACTCTCTCTAGTGCCACTCTCGCTTGTGTCGCTCTCGCCGATTTCACTCTCACTTATCTCGCTCACATTCTCTCTTTCTACTTGTCTTCAATCTCATAACACATCGGGAAAAAAAAAACCCCATAGGTTCACAGTATTTCTAAACCCAGAATGACCCACCCTATCCCCATTATCAATCAGTTTAAGACATAATCGACACAAAATGAAATCATTTTTCAATCAAATTCGATTTGTCGGTGGTAGTGGAAGATTTTACAAGCCCAAATGATTAATTTCAAATTATGGATTTTGCAAGCCGTTACCTTTGAAGAGAAGTTTAGTTTTGGTTTTCAGTAAAAAGATAAAAAGACAAAGAGATAAGAGCATTTACGCAATCTAATATGGCAATGGTGTGAGTAGAGGGTCAATTGACAATTTTTTTAAAAAAATGGGCCATTTGACATTTTTGGCCAAAAAATGGGTCATCCGTATAAATTTCCCTTTTTAGGATTGGATATTAAAAAAATGTAATATAAAAAGTGTTGTTTTTTAAGTGCTGGTAACATGAAAACAAAAATAGTGTTAACATGAAAAAAAATTGAGTCTTGTTAACATGCAAAATGGTTTTTATTTTTTTGAATTTGACTAAGTTTACTTAACAAAATAATATATATTTTTAAAGTATTATAAAAATTATTTTTTTAAAGTATTGTTAACATTTAAAAAAAAAACAGTGTTAACATGACTAAGAAGTATTTTTGGAATCTGACTAAGAAATCGGTATTTTAATTATTTTATGATCTAGTTTTTTTTTTTTAGAACCAGTTCCAATTGTTGAGTACATATGGACCCAACAGAACTAGTTACGATGCTAACAACATTTACAGCTTCACAATGTCAGATACTTTTAACACTAGTCTCGGCCATTTGTCCCACTTCCCTCCCCATTTCATCAAGTGGTCGTAGTTATTACTGAATGACCATAGGAGGATAGAAAATACATCACACGACCGTAGACATCATATTAGACAATTAGCATACTTTCGACTCATTCATCAACCCTAACAGTCGTCAAAGTACAAATAGATAGAAGATGTTTTGCCATTTGATGTCATTTACTTAAGACAACTGGCGAATTAGTTAGAACTGACGATGTTCTTACATATTTTAGCCCAGGACGTTAAGAACTGAATAGTTCAAAGAGAAATTGTCTTACATTTTAATCATGGAATCATGAGTTAGTTATTTTGTCTTACATTTTTTTGTACCTAAAAAAAAAAAAAGAGCTTTATATATGAAACACATGAATTGCATCCGACAATAATGTATTTTTTTTCCCCTTTTTTGGCCACAACCAAGATATCTCCCAAAATGACAAAAAAAATGGTGGTTAGCTTTTAATATAAATTACAATCAAATTGATTTTGTATAAATTGCTGGAACATATAGTCTTAATTATATTTTCAAAATATGATATTTCATATGCAGAATTATTAATATTATAAAGTATGGTAGTAGAAAAAGTTACGCATGGTCTAAAATAATCTACATTCAAATTACAGACGTTATAATTCAGACTATGATAACTCGCACTCCAAACATGGACTACTATAAGATAAAATATAATACTCTGCACCCCAGACACATACTATAATAATGTACACTTCAAATACATACTATAAAAACAGACAGTTTATTATCACTCACAGACGGTAATAATCTACTTTGCGTCCCAAACGCCCCATATATATGTTTTATGCGGTTGAGAAGGATAAAAGTAAATTAGCTTTCCATTGAATTTTGGATTCTTCTAAAATCAGGTATGATTTTAAATTAATTTTTAATATTTAATTTTATTATTTGAAATTAAGATATATTTTTTTATGTTTATTTTGTTATAACCCAATCAAATCTATATCTTCTAAGTTTAAAACAATTGCACCATATTTTTTAAATAAAGCTATTTTCTTAATATTTAAAAATTAAAGACAACGCCTAAATGTCAATAATGCCAGAACAATCTGAACCGTTGATCACGTGTCCTTAGGGTTCATACAAATAGCTGATCCTTCGATCGAAGAACCCCTCTGCTTCGGCCGTCTTCGTGTCTCTCATACTCTGAGTCTACTTCAAGTCTCAGCTCCGGAGATGGTGAGTTTTTGCTCAAATCTTAAGGAATATTCTCTATATTTTCTAGCGTTCTTGCAGTTTTAGCATTCAGTGAAGGCAATGGTACAGATTTTTCCGCACTGTATACATTTTTTTGTTCAATTTCACGAGGATCTGGACATTGCATTTGCTTTTACTTCGGCAATATTACTTACATTCAATTGATTTTTGTTGTTGTGTAATTGAGTTGTTCTCTATAGGATTGTTTAGCGTTTTTGAGAATGATTGAAGCAAGTAACTGCCTTGTTTCGCTTAAGTTTGTTAAAAATGTTCTCGTCAGTATTGTTTCCAGTGATCAGAAAAAATTTAATGCTTATTTTTTTTGCAGGCTTTCGCGAAAGCTCAAAAGACGAAGGCATACTTCAAACGGTACCAGGTTAAATACAAGAGAAGAAGAGGTATTTCCCATTTCTTTTTGTTTATCTTCATAAATCATACTTGAAAAAGTTAATTGTCGGATTCTGATAATACTCTCTCCTTCTGGTAATGTACAGAGGGGAAGACTGATTACCGGGCTAGGATTCGCCTCATTAATCAAGACAAGAACAAGTACAATACTCCCAAGTACCGTTTTGTTATTAGATTTGTATCCTGAAACAGTTAGCTGATTAATGCCAATGGTATTTTGTTTTATTTTCTAGTTGTTTCTTAATGAACTTGCAATGAATGGTTTGGATCTTCCTTGCAATTTTCCCACCATTTTATTTTGATGTCCGGGTCTGTATGCTTGTCTCAACAATAGGAATTTCTGTATGAACACATCATTCACTTAGTGTCATGACCATGATATGCATTGTGACCGCTATGTTCTACCGATTGGTCCATTGATTTATGTTGCAAGCTGTAATAGACAGCCTTGTGATATTCTGTGCTGATTCTATCCATCAAATTTATTAATATAGAATCAGTTATTCCTTTTATGGTTCGTTAAACTTCCTGCAAGTCCTCATTTTTATGTAACCATCTTTGAGTACATTTGATGTACCGCTACTATCTATCATTACATTTTCATGAGCATTTTTATGTTGTGAATGGTGAGCTCTATTTATGCTCACTTGAGAAATGGGAACCTTAACGTTCATCTCTAGAGCAATAAATAGTATCTTCTAGCATTGCTGCTGATATGCTAGAACAAATACTATCTATCATTACATTTTTACAAGCATTTTTTTTGTGTTGTGAATGGTGAGCTATGTTTATGTTCGCTTGAGAAATGGGAACCTTAACGTTTGTATCTAGACCAATAAGGATATTACAGCACAAATAGTATCTTCTAGCATTGCTGGTGACATGGTTCTTGCTGCCGCTTATTCTCATGAGCTGCCTCGTTATGGTCTTGAAGTTGGTCTGACAAATTATGCAGCAGGTACTACTTTTGCATTGTAAGTCTTGCGGGGGCCGAGTTTTTTGATTTCTTACTAACTTCTTATCCCTATCTTCATTTTTCTGGAATGGGTGCATGGAAACCTGTTTAGCATACTGTACTGGACTTCTATTGGCCCGGCGTGTCTTGAAGAAGCTTGAGATGGATGATGAGTACGAGGGTAATCTTGAGGTATTCTATCCTCCCCGTCATCACCTTATAAAGAAGAAAAATAGAATGAAGTTCACCTCTTCTTTGATGGATTACCCCTTCCATTAAAACTCTTAATCACTGAAAGTGTTTGTATAATTAGGTTACCGGAGAGGATTTCTCCGTGGAACCCACAGATAGCCGAAGGCCTTTCAGAGCCCTCCTTGATGTAGGTCTAGTCCGAACAACAACGGGAAATCGTGTTTTTGGTGCCCTCAAGGTATATTTAGTTAGTCCATTTAAGATGAGCTGTAGGATCTGTTTTCTTTCTGCTATTTACAGTATTTTTCTATGGTTTGATGAATGTTTACACGAGTGACTTTATTGATTCTTCTTCAAACCATGGTTGGATATGAAATGAGTGAATTATCTTGTTAAACCAATTATATATTTATGTGACATGTAACGGCCTTACTTGAACAGGATTTGTTCCATGGGTTGTACAACTGTGTCCTTGAGTTCTATTTATGTGACATGTATACGTGTGTGTTTGCATGCTCATATTTCTGTATTTTGTTCTTTCTACCCATTGTTCATCCTTTGAGATTTAATGTCCATTATAATTTAGTTGCTTATTATGGTTTAACTATTATGAGTAGTTTTTAAGTTCATTGCAGTATCTGTTCGCTTTGTAATTTGAAAGATTACAAATTTACAATTGGGATAGTTTATCTAATATTTTCCATATTCTTCATAATGCCAGTGCCTAGTGGCTCTTTGTACCTGAAACCGTTGTATTTTTTGAGACTGAAGCTATGATTTTTTTGTCACACAGGGAGCTTTAGATGGTGGATTGGATGTTCCACATGGTGTCAAGAGGTTTGCTGGTTTTTCAAAGGACAGCAAGGAGCTCGATGCTGATGTTCATCGCAAATACATTTTTGGGGGCCACGTTGCTGCCTATATGCGGGTAAACATTCCAGGATTTAATATTAGAGCAGTCATTAGTATATTCAGCCATGAATAGTCATATTCACTTTTGAGTTGTGTTCCTCAGACGTTGATGGAGGATGAACCAGAGAAGTATCAATCTCAATTCAGTGATTACATCAAGAAAGGGATCGAGCCCGACAACATTGAGGAGTTGTTGAAGAAAGTTCATTCTGCAATCCGTGCAGAACCATTGGCAAAGACGACTGAGATACAACCACCAAAGAAGCACAAAAGGTTAATGTCGAAACTCTTTGTTTCTCATGATTGAACTAGCATTTTAATTTCTGGTTTTGCATCCTTATGCGGTTTTTCTCATAGGTATAACTTGAAGAAGCTCACATATGAAGAAAGGAAGTCGAAGTTGGTCGAGCGTTTGAATGCATTGAATTCTGCTGCTGGAGCTGATGACGAAGAAGATGATGAAGAGTGATTCAACTAGCGTTGCCTGCATTCCCAACACAAACTGTATTTCAACCAATTCTATCAGTACAAACCATTTAGATTATGTGAGAATATCCATAGATTATTTTTTTCTCTGCCTCTGGCAATTTTGCAGCATTTTTAGCGTCTTTATTATCTCCAGTGTTTTTTTTTAAAAAAAAAAACTTTTATTTTTAGTATTCTAGTTTAGGTTTGCATAATTCAAAATTGAGGTTCTGGATATGAAGGTGTTAACTTGGTTTATTTATGCCAATTGCATCTTTTGTTTTCGTATATTTTGGCTGTTCGTTGGATAGAGCTTGTGGTGCCTGACAGTGACTTAATTTTTACAAAATATGGAGGAATTAATTTTATTTCTTTTGCTATTTTTAAAATCGTGGATTGATCATTGATGATCTTATAGTTTCGTTATGTTCATTTATATTGGATTTAAAATATATGTTGGTTTCGAATTTTTGTTTTGTCTTTCTTCCGTTTTAAGGGTTTCATTTTAATTCATGTAAAAGAATTCTAGGGTGTATGGAAAGAATCAGGGTATTTGTTTGTGCAAATTTTATTGTTATTGTTTTTAATTCTACTTTCTCAATTCGAAGCCGTATAATTTCTACTTAACACTGAAAGAAAAAAAATAAAGGAAAGGGAAAAAAAAATGGAAATTGTAACATTAAATTGAATCTTGAAATGATATGAGACATGTTGAAACTAATTTAGGTCATTTAATTGGATGATTCTTTTAGCAATTTTTGTGTTACTGGAACCAAATCGATATTTTTCCCATCCATATAGTACTAGGATTAAAATATAATCTAAAAAATAAAGTTTAAAAATTATGAATTGTTTGAGCTTCTACAAATTCTTTGTCTATTTGGTAGAGAACCTTAATGTATTTTATGTTTTTAGATGTGTAATATTAGATTAAGAAATTAAATTATAATCTAAACAATTTAAAATGTATTTGATACTATATTTATAAATCAAATTAATTGTAGTTACCCGCTATATATTATTTGACAATAAATTATTATTAACTTATTTATGAATATGTTTTATGTTAAAATTTTTGGTAAGTTATTATATTATGAAATTATATAATTTATAACACATTATATAATATATATTGAGTTTATAATGTGATATACTATATTTTTAAATTTTTGTCTTTATTTAAATTTTGTACTATAAAATTTAAAATTCAAAATTGAGATGTAATGAAAACTAAAAATGTTGTTTTAATATTTACACTATTTGAATCACAGATTTCGAACATAATTTTCAGAAAATAAAATTCGAATTGTTTACTAAATACATATTTACCGACCAAAAAACCCTTATCTTTTGTTAATTGAGTGAACTAGAATCTTTAGAGAAGGATAAATCACTCATGCATACAAGGACTAAAGTATAAAATAATAATAATTAAATTAAATTAAAAATCTAAACTTCTACACGTTGTAAAAGTGATCATAGGGTTACATACAGCGAAATTGATTCCCCTTTAGTTATAAGGGTAAGATTACATCAAAATCATTGAATAAAAAAGAACCTCCTACTTAATCTTCACGTTGATTTTTTATTTTTATTTTTTTAAAAATTTTATTTAATATCAACCATCACATTAACTCATTATTCGATTCAAAATAAATTATTTATCTTTGATTTTAAGATTTTAATTTTTACTATTTTTCAATTTTCACGTTAAATGAAAAGATGTTGACTATCATATTAACCAATTCAAAATAAATTATTTATCTTTGATTTTAAGATTTTTATTTTTATTTTTTAAATTTTCATTTTAAATGATCTTTGTCATGTTCATATAAGTCCACTCTTTTTCCATCTTTCAATTCTCAAATCCTCCTCTCCGTCATTCTCCTTTCCTTCTAAAATTTTTCTCTCGATCATTTTCAGGGGTAAGCAATAAACATATTCCAGATCTGATGCAATTTTTTTATCTTTTAAATGCTTTTGTAGTTTTTTTCCCTCTCTTTTCATAATTTTTTTTGTAAGAAACAAATATCTTTTCATATTTACAATACATTTACAAAAAAAATAAAATAAATAATTGTCACATATTTATCTCTATGTTTAATTTTCAGATCATCGACAATAATGGATGCTCATCAAACTTTTCAGGTAAGTGGTTGTCCAAACTCATACATTTGAGACCTGAGAGTGTCAAATTTATTGCAATGCATTTAGAATTTGTTTGAATGAGGGATTTTTGTAGATTTGATGCCCTAAAAGTATTTGATAACGTGCACGTGAAAGTTGGTAATTACTTGAAAATTTGGAATACTATGGTTTCTAGTTATGCTTATAATATTGATGTTAGTGGATTTGCTTATTGTGGTGTTATGTGTTTGTGTTTTTTACGTAATCTTCCTTACTTGGGAAAGCAATGTTTGCTATTTTTTCATTCCTTTTTTCCGTTGATTACACAATCTTTCTGGATTCGATCGGCTAATCTAATCTGAATATTGAGATTTTTTATTTGATTTTTTAAGATTAAATTTTGATATTTTATTTAAATCTTGATATTCATAAGTGGTTATGTTACAAAATCTCTAGATCTTTATACCTTTTATTTCTTTTTATTTTTTTAACAATTTTAAAGTTTCTATTTTGTATCTTCATTGCAGATGTATGTTAGTCTTCATGTTTATGTCATCCCAAAATTTTAACCCCAATGTCTCAAAAGGTATATATGATTAAGTAATTATTCAATAGAAACTAACACGTTCAATCAATTGATTAAAATATTGTTTTCGTGTATTAAATTGGTGTGAAGAGATCAAAGATTTAAAAGGTAATTAATTAGTATTTGAGAAGATAAGTGAATAAAGAAATATACATATAATATAATCGAAAAAATTAGGGAGATAATTGATACAAATAAATTTAATCCTCTTATTTTTAATTTCAATCTTAATTTTAAAGGATACTAACTATTTCTCTTCCACATTTTGAATATAATATAACCTCATAGCTTTTTTAGGTATGCTGTGTTATTCTTTGTCCTCTCAAGTCATATAAAACAAAAAATACTTTGAAGGAAGTTTTATGAGAATTTTAAAAGTAGCAAACAAACATTTTTTCTAATAAGATAAGAAAGAATATTCATCATTTAAAAAAATAAAATAGTTTTTTTTTTCTATAACAAATATTTTACATAAATGTCAAAATTAAAATTTCGTAAATGAAAAAAATGGTTTGATGTTTTACTTTACAAAAGATATAGGTTATGAGAATTAAAATGAAACTATATAATATTTATTTGTCACATGACAAAACCTACTATTTTTCTTAACTAACACTATCTAAAATGAGTTATGGAGGGAAACATTCGATTTCTCCGTTTGCTCTTTTTAATGATTCATCATAGGGTTATATAAGGTAAGTTTATATTAAAATCACTGTTTAAAAAAAAAAAAAACTCCTATTTAATCTTCACATTAAATATTTTTTTAAAGAAGATATGGATCATCACATTAACCAATTCAGTTTAATTCAAGATAAATTATTTATCTTTTATTTTAATATTTTTATTTTTGTTATTTTTTCAATTTTCACGTTAAATGAATATATATATCGGCAACAAAGTAAAAAAAATTTTACTCAAAATAAATTATTTATCCTTGTTTTTAAGATTTTTATTTTTATTATTTTATTAACTTTCACATTAACCGATCCCTTTTTATGTCTATATAAGCTCACCCTTTCTCGATATTTCAATTCTCAAATCTTCTTCTAGATGTATCCAAGAGTAAAGTGATCTAATGCAATTTCTTATTTTTTAAATACCCTTGTAGGTTTTTTTTTCCTCTCTTTTCATAATTATTGTAACATGGATTAGACTACTAATTCTCATATATTGAATATGGTGGAGAAAAGACCACTACTGATTCTTACATAATGAAGAGCATGGAGAAAGGACCTCTATTCATTCTCACATATTGAACATGGTGGAGCAGAAGGCCATTACTCAAGCAAATTAGTGGTTTTTATAAGTTTTTTTTTTTTAATTTTTTTTTTTAATTTTTTAATTTTGTTAATGCAAGTGCACACTTCGAATTTAGCTGAGTGATTGTAATTATTATTATTATTATCTTGCTTTTCTCAATTTTGTTGTAAATACACATGTTTGATTCATATATTTAACGAAATAATAATATTTTAGGGTTTTCATCTTCATAAAAAATAATGATTTTTATTGCAATAAAGTTTGAAGTTAAGAAAATACAATTTGCAAATCTACATATGAAAATAAGATTTTAGTTTTTCTCAAATAGAAAAATAATATTTGGTTTAAAATAAAAAATATATATAAAATAAAGGAGAAATTGCAAAAACCATCTTGAAGTATGATGGTAGTTGCAATTATACCCTCAAACTTACAATAATTGTTGAAATTGGACCTACGAATGATAAAAATTGAACCTTAAACTTATACAAATGTTACCAATAATACAATTATGTAAAATTTAAGATCAGATTTGACCAAATTTTAATATTCATATAAGTTTGAACAATTTTTAAAATCGAAAGTTTAAGGGTATAATTATAATTACCACCATACTTTAGGAGTGGTTTTTGCAATTTGCCCTCAAATAAACTAAGAGAGAATTATATAAATAAAAATAAAAAAGAAAAATCACGGAATTTTAAGTAAATAAAAAACATTGTTTTGATTTAAGGTAAAAATTCAAATTAAGAAAAATAATAAAATCAGAAAATCAAAATAATCTTTTTTTCCCTCGATTTTATTTTATTAATTTGACCTATTACAAAATTTTAATTTAGATTTATTTATTATTATTATATTATAGAATATTATTAAGTTCTATTTTATTTATTGTTTATAACTATTTAAAACATATCGATTTTACTTTAAAATTTTCTCCTACCCAAACACAATTAAATTAAAGATTTTTTTTTTTTAAATATCGTATTATCTAAAAACCTATCAAATTTTCATAAAATAAAAAGCCCATCTTATCTCAAATTCACATTAAAGAATATTTAAAAAAAAAAATAGAAAGATTTTTTTTTAAAAAAAAAATCTCATATTATCTAAAAATCATTTAATTCACATTAAATGATAAAGAAGTTTTCAAAAAAAAAAAAAAATCTCACTTTATCATGTATTCTTAAAAAGAGTTTTTAAAAAAATAAAATTACATTTTATCTAGCATTCTTTAATAATCTCATTATGCATAACATTTTTTTAAAAAAAAAATCAAAAATCAAATTAACTTTTGAATATATTTTTTTCTACAAATAACTAAACGTTCTCACAATTTTCTAAAGTATCTCTTTTTCTTATCTTTTTTCTTTTTTCTTTTATTTTTTTTTTCCTTTTTGCAGCTCCATGCCATTTTTATTTTATTTGAGATATATACACTGATACGATTCCATAGATTTTTGGTCTTTTTTATTTATTATTATTATTTTTTTAAAATATGTCGTTAACGACTTAATTTTCTTCTTTTTCTACCTCTATAGTTAGACCTTTTCTCTCTCTCTTTTCTAATATATATATTTATGGTGGATAAGTCCCATATGTATGTCTATTTTTTACATTTTTCTTGTCACCTTGTTAAACTAATTTTTCTCTTATCATTCACTAAACTTTTTACGAGTGGCGGAGCCTGGAATTCTATATAGGGGACGTAGGCGGATCCACGTAGGGGCTAAGGGGCATATGCCCCCCTCAATTTATCTGCTTTTTGTATTTTTAATATAAATTATAAAGTGATACGTATTAATATATATATATATATATATATATACAAGTTCAACTTAAATAACAATATTGGTGCAAGCTTGTTTTTGTGGAGTATTGTCGGTTTAGTAAAGTATAAGGGTTCATATCCTACAGTTTACCAACATTTTATTTTGAATTTTAAATGACTTTCTACCGAGATTTTTTCATCTCTAATGGGCTTTTAAAGCCCAACTTATGTAAATCCTAATAAAAGAAAGTTGGTTAATGTAAACCTTGAACCCTAATTTTTCCTACTTGTGTATGTTTACTACTGAGACCATTATGGTGAGTAGGTTATTGTGAGAATTAATGTTTGAGTGTAGGGAAAAAGGTGAAGAGTTAGAAGAAATGTTTAAGTTTGGAAGCTTGACTCTTGGGTGAAGCTAGAAATTGGCTAAGTGTTGTTAGTATGTAGCCCATGCGTTGGCTTTGTGTTAGGCGTTAAAGTTGAGCCATGGGCGTTGGCCTTACTTATTTGTTGAGGTTAGTTGGGCTTTTAAGGAAGCCAAGTGTGGCCGAGTGAGGAGAAGACATATGTTGGTTGTGCACGTCAAGAGGAGTTGTGTTGAGAGTAAGCAATCCTATGCATGGACAAGGCATGCGGCAACCAAGACTTGTGAGGTTAGTAAGTGTGCGATAGGATCAGGTGTACATGGGCGCTGGGCATTAGAGCGTTGCGTGCGGACGATCGCATAGCTGCTTGCGGGGCTGCACGATGCGCTAGACAATGAGCTAGACGATAAGCGTAAGTCCTAGATGATGAACGAGAGCGTGAACACTAGGCGATGAGCGACAACGAGAGATAGACGATGGGCGCAAAGCTAGAAGATTGAGCGTTGCGTGCGTGCGAACCAGTCTAGGCATTGAGTGCAAGGCACTGGCTACTCAGTGTGCGTTAGAGCTATGCGCTGGAGTATGACTGGGTGTGTGTTGGTCAAGCTTAGCATTCGATGAGTAGAGCTTGCGTTGGTCAGGCTTTGCAAAGCTGAAAGGGCTGAAGTTGTGATGATGATTAAAGCCGAGATGAGGTCAAGACACAAAGCACATGCATTGGAATAAGTTTGCGTGAGAACTATGGTGTGCGTTGAACCTAATTGAAGCATGCATTGATAGTAGGTGAAGTAATTGTTGGAGTTTATGCCCTAAAGTCTCATGTCCTCTCGTTTGTAAACAACTTTGTAAGAATGTTTGTGATGTATAATATATATGATATTTACTTCACTTATTGACTTTGCACATTCAGATGTTTTTTATTTTACCATAAACCAATATACTTAATATCCCTAGTTGTCTTTATGCAACTTAAGCATGTATGTAATGACTATAAGTCGATCATGTCTTAAGTGACAACCAAAATGGTCTGTAGTATATGGATACAGGAGGGAGATCTTATCCCGATAATACTACGGATGCGACCCGCTTTGTGGAATTGTTAAAGTGTTGTGACTTATCACAAATTGTTTGATCCTGATCATTCGTGTAGGGGACACGCGAGCGGGGACGTCCTATACAAAGAGATTGTATAAGACCTGACCTCAAAGTGTTAACATCTCGTCATATAACTCTGTTTATGACTGAGATTTCACTTCACTAGGATGACCATAGGTAACATGACCTCAATCCTGAGTGAGTTGAGAACTCCTGCCATTGAGGGCGGTTAGCTGAGTTAATGGGGCAGCTATGCGAGAGAAGTCCTTCACAAACCGTCTGTAGTAGCCTGCTAACCCCAGGAAACTGCGCACATCACTGACCGTGGTTGGACGAGCCCAACCCGTAATTGCCTCCACTTTTGTAGGATCCACAGAGACACCTTCCTTGGATACCACATGCCCTAGAAAGGACACATGCTTCAACCAAAATTCACATTTAGAAAACTTAGCATATAGCTTATTGGCCTTCAACGTCTCCAAAACTTTCCGCAAATACTCCTCATGCTCGGCCTCTGTCTTGGAATAAATCAAAATATCATCAATAAAAACAATCACGAAGGTGTCGAGGAATTCCTTGAACACTCTATTCATCAGATCTATGAACACTGCTGGTACATTCGTTAGACCGAACATCACTATAAACTCATAATGTACATACCTCGAACGGAAAGCTGTCTTAGGTAAGTCACTGTCTTTTATCCTCAGCTGGTGGTACCCTGACCGGAGGTCAATCTTAGAGAATACCATAGCTCCCTGTAACTGGTCAAACAAATCATCGATCCTGAGAAGGGGATATTTGTTCTTGACGGTCATTTTGTTGAACTCTCTGTAATCAATGCACATACGTAACGATCCATCCTTTTTTTTCACAAAAAAAAAAGGTGCACCCCATGGTGACACGCTAGGGCGAACGAAACCTTTGTCCAACAACTCCTTCAATTGGACTTTCAGTTCCTTCAACTTTGTTGGGGCCATCCTGTACGGAGCCCTTGAAATAGGGGTTGTGCCTGGCTCCAATTCAATGGCAAAATCTCTCTCTTGCTGTGGGAGCAGTCCAGGAAGATCTTTTGGAAACCCATATGGAAAATCCCTCACTACTGGCTCCGAAGTCAAGGTAACTTCATTCTCCCTGGTGTCCACCACACTGGCCATAAAACCCCAGGCTCCTTGGTCGAATAGCCTACTGGCCTTCAATGCGGATATCACCTTGGGTAGGACTATGGTCCTAATCCCTTTAAACTTAAAACTGGCTCCTGTAGGAGGGTTAAAGATGACCTCAAATAAAACAAAAGCATGGTGTCTCAAAATGGGAAGTGTACCTGCCACCACAGTGCCTGACTTCTCGGCCTCACGCCGAGTGGTAGAAAATACCTTTCCTTGCTGTTGTTGGCGGTTTGAGCCCCCATGGAACGAGCCTACGGGCTGGCTTCTGTGCTCAGGTGCATTCTTCCTTTGGCATCTATCTGCTATATGCCCCTTCTGGCCACATCGGAAATAAATCCCAGAGCTGGCTAAACAACGTCCCCAGTGTTGCTTACCGCAAGTGTGCATAACGTCTATCCTCTCTGCCATTCCCGGGCTTAAAGTACTCGTTGTCCCCACTATTGTAAGCATGCACGTGTTCCTGGACCCCTCTGCTGAATGTCAAATTCCCTGTACTCAGCCTTCCTATTTCTGACCTACGGATTCCCTATATTCCCGATGACCTCGTTTCTTGTATTGGCAACGAGCTCTGGTAAATGTATTCCTCTTCCCACCCCTGGATCAGGTTGTTGGTCTGATCAATCCTCGACAGTGCTTGGCGCAGTCGCTTTCCAACATATATCTTTGAATCTCTATATCTATTTGCACCATCCCCCTCAGCCCTTCTCTCTCAGGCCCTGGATTAAAATCTCTCGTCCTCTGCTGCCTCAGTGCCATTAGCTCAGAGTAAAATGAATAGCTTATCAACTCTTACTCATAATTCCTCCACCGACCCATATATTGCCCTACTTCAAATTCAATAATTTCTCTGCTTATTGTACGGTGTGGCCGAAAAGTACTTTCATTATATGAAGGCTTTCCTTGAACTATCCCAGGTTGCAAAGTTCACCTCCACATCGATCATCTTTCTCTATATACTCTCTCTATCTCTATATGACCGGCGTTACCATGTAGCATGAAGACGCGCATTGCAGTTTGTGTCTTCCGGCACCTCATAAAACAAGAATATTATCTCGATAAGATTGTGAGAACCACAATTCTGCCTTGATGGAGGGTCCCCTAACGATCCATCAAAGGGAGTCATACTCGGAAATCCCTCAGATGTTTGGCCTCAGAACAGCCCTACGTTGTTCTTGTTCCTGCAAACGGTTTTTCGTAACGGCTTGGTTTGGGCACCAGTTCCTCCTTGAGCCTTGAGTCTGGGCAGGCTATTCCTTCCAGTCTCTACGGATCAGTCCTGCAGTTTCCCCATTAAAGCGGTTGCAACAGCTTCACTAATTCGGCTTCCATTTCCCTTTCCATCCACTGCGTCACAGGCGGAATTAGCGTCGCCTGAGCATTGACTTGCTCCCCTCTCTCTCTTGCTTGCATTTCTTCTCTAACTGTTTTCCTTGTTCTACGTTTAGTGTGCCATGTCTGTCATAAATCTACCGTTAACTAACTAATTCTGGGTCTTTCCTCAGCATCATGCATTTAAAGAACACTACATCACATTCTCACATTATACATGAAACTTTCTTAGTAAGGAAAACCGTACCTGCATGACGAGGAATCCGTTACTGGCCACAGGGACTATCTAGACTTACGTAGTAAGTCAGTCTACAGAACCCAAAACATGGGCTCTAATACCAACTGTAACGACCCGACCCCCTAAAACTTAGGTTAGGCCGTTACTAAAATAAATGTATGCATAGAATTTAAAACGACGCTCAGTTATGTTGAAATAAATGCTAATTAAACAAGAGAAGTTCAAAAGACATTTATTAAATGCAATTGTTAAAACAATAATAGGGTACCCAAAATTTGTAAAGATTAATAAAAGTATATAAAAGAAATAATCCTTAGTAATAAATTTCAAATAGTAAAACTAAATATTAAGGGAAAAATAAAGACTCTAAATTTCATGATGCGGAAGTAAAAAAACTAGTCCCAGTGACACGATCACGAATTCCGCTGCGCCATCGCTGCTACATCTTTACCTTTACCTGAAATCGTCAACATGAGAAAGAATGAGTATGAAATACTCAGTAAGTAACCCCACCACTGGGGTTAGGCTGGGCATCTATGTCCTCTAGATACCCCACTTATGGCACATAAATACATGAAACAGGTAAGAGACTGAGTTCTATCCTACTGTAGTTAAGTATACCCATAAAACTGGTGAATCCCGAAGGAAACACGAAACTGGTGAATCCCGAAGGAAACACAAAACTGGTGAATCCCGAAGGAAACACAAAACTGTTGAGCATTTAACTAAATCAGTGAGGATATTCACACAGTCTCATCATTCAAAAACTCAACACCGTACGAATCTATGACATACAGGAAATCCTTGATACCATGGCTCTACCACATACACATAATCCTCAACAACCTATTCTACAACATTCATGTATACCTTAACATCATAATTCCACAGCATACAAGTATGCCTCAATATCAGCAAATCAGATATCAACATATGAAAACACATACCATCACATACTAACGATTAAGTGCCTAGGTGTATCTTTAAATAAAACAGAAACCGTGCCAGAACAACTTGATTCAGGTCATACTATCAGTTAACATGCTAATATTTACCATAACATAAATTTAACACGCTAGCATACAAATAAAACCTGGCCCGTGGGCAGTTCCAGTGGTAAGATTACTTACCTTAATCGAAAATCCACAGATAAACTCAGACAACCAAACGATGACCGCAGTTTGAAGAAACAACCCTAACATACGAATACAACCATTAAGTTTCAGTCCAAAAATAATTGCGACATCTCAGAGTCAAAACCACAATACCCAAAAGCTTACCCAAGGAACTCGATTAACAACTACTCCAAATCTCCATCCAACAGATTTTAACTCCCAATGAATGACAACTTGGAACCTTAGAGATACAAGGATAATCAAACTTAATTCCAGTGATTCAAAAGTCGTAGCCCACAAACCAACAATAAGACCATATCTCTTACCAAAACTTTGCTTCGAACAGATTCTCTAACCCGCTGAGACAGCCCCCCAACAGTTTTTCTCGCATTCAAATCTTTTAAAGGCCAAAAATAAATTAATAATTAACCATCATTCCAAACCTAATGGGGCACCAAACTTCCACCCCAAAACTTACAAACAGGCTCTTACCAAACACTCTGCCAATCGGCAACCCAAAGATGACAGCAGTTGTGATGGCGAACAAGGCTAGGAAACACTTACAGTTGCGAGACTGAGCGCAGTGGCGCAACGCGCAGATCCGGTGGCTGGGTTCGGACCTGGGTGAAATCGACACGGTGGGCGGGTCAAAGTGGGAGCGACGGTAGCGCACAGATCCAGTGGCTCGTGCGGCAAAGAGAGGGAGTGAGGGAGGCATGGCAGTCGGACGGCTGTGCAGACGGCAAGGAAGGCGTGGTTGGAGAGCTGGGTGACTGGCGACGTATCTGACCGACAGGATATGGCCGGCCGGAACCCTCGAACGGCGACGATTGAATGGCTGAGAGGGAGGGGCAGTGAGGCGGCGTTGGAAGCAGAAAACGGAGGGGGGGCTCGCGTGAGGGAGAAGGCGTGGGGTTCTTTTTATTTAAAAAAAATACTAATAATACTAATACTACTACTACTAATAATAATAAAAGGAAAATAGTATAAATCCAATTAAATTCTTTCCTTAATCCACTTTATATCATTTAATTTCTTTCCTTTTCCAAAGAAAATAAATTCTTGCCATAAATTTCTAAATTGAGTTTGAAAATTGAATAATTTGAATAATTTCCATGCCGACACTTAAATCCTCGTGCTTAAATTTTAAATTCAAAATTCCAAACATGCCCTTCAACTAAGGACAATTACTGAAAAAGAAAAATTACATTATTAATAAATAAATAAAAAGGTGCGGGGTGTTACAATCGGTCTTTAATAGAATGTCTGACAGTTAACGGATGGTGGATATCGGGCCTAAAGAGTTTAGTTAGCTATTCACGTACCGTTGGAGCTTCGAGCCATAGGTCCATAAGGTCCCCTTGGTAGCTTGGATATAAGTTGAGAGTCAATTTTTGGGTCAGTTTGAAATGTTCAAATTGACAAGAGGGAGTTCGATTTTATATATAATCGAACTAGTTAATTATATATGATATAATTAAATTTATGTATGAGATGCATTAATTTGGAGGAATTTGGATATAAATATGATTTATATCTAGTGGAAGAAAAATACTATGATTAATATATGATATTAATTCATAATTTATGAATATGATGTGATGATAGTCATTGTCTATTAATTGGATGGTTAAAGGGGTAATAGGACAACGTCTCTTTTGTTTTCATAACGGATGAGTAAGTTGAAAAATCACTTTGAGACGCTTAAATAGCTCACAGTGTGTTAAGCATGGGATGCGCGAACATTGTGTTGAAGAGTGTCTTCGCTTAGAAAAACCTGTGCCTATACGATAGTGCTGGAACGATCACTTACCTATACGATAGTGTTAGGCGATTGCTTAACGATTACACCCACGCGCGCTATTTACTAAACGATTGTATAGACAATCACTTAGTTTTTTATACATGATCATTTAGATGATCGTTTACCTTTTTCCTACACGATCGTATACTTCATCTAGACGATTAAGCATTTTGTCTATACGATAGACGAGCCTATCTCCCACTTGCTTGATCGTTGTATACGATCTCCCTTCCTCTTTCCCTCTACCAATACGAACAAAGCCCACCCTTTGGATTCTCACTCCAAGAACACTGAGGGCTCTGAGTGGTGGTGTCATCCCCGTTTTCTTCTGTTTGTGTGGAGACTATTCGAGGTAAACGATTGGGTTTTACTGAGCGATTGCATACCGTCTCAGCAAAAACTATATTTGTCGTGAAGAATAAGTCTTCAACTGGTATGATCTCTCGATCTCTTATTTATTGTTCTTTTGAGCATGCCAATAATTTAGCATTATGAATGCATATTAGTATGTTTTAATGTATATGTGGAAATTATGTCATAATGAATTGAAAATATCTGCTTCCATTCGTAGATACTCTTGAATAAGAGTTCCTTCAGTAATCATTCTTAAACCACCGATTAGAGGCACCAACTATCCTAATCTCCGGAATTAAGTCCACTTGAGCTGGAAGTGTCATGCTAAGCATTTATGATAAACGGTGGGAGGCAATATAAAAGAGAGGATGAGCTTAAAAAGGTCAATTTGAACAATTCCTCCGTGCAAATTGAGAGTTCTTGGTGTCGTTGGAAAGCTCTGAGATCTAGTTTCAGAGATAGTGCTTTCGGAAGAAGATCTCACAGGAATAAGGCCGAAGAAGGAAGAAAGTGACAAGAGGTTCAGTTCACGGGTGAATTCGAGCTGTCGATGAAGAATTGAGGCTTCAGGATGCAACACAAAGAGTTTGAAGCTGAAATTTTAAGGTAAGCTTCCTAAGACAATTATAAACAAGTTTGTAGAAGAAAATTTCTTGAGATGAGCTCTATAATCGGAGTTATTAACGAAGTAATTCGAATATAGAATTCTATGAACAAGCAGGCAGCTACTTGGGTTGAGTAAGTTGGTAGCTCACAGTAGGCGCTCGGACAGACTAAGGATGGAGCACCTATATGCGTTTAATTTGCTGTTTGGGCTGAGGAGGCTTGCGTTGAAGACTAGGACACATAGATGCCTTTGTGAATGACCATGTGCAACTGAAGGAACACTTAGAGCAAGTGTTGGTTGCATAGTGGGAATGCATTGGTGAGGTGTGTTGNCATAGATGCCTTTGTGAATGACCATGTGCAACTGAAGGAACACTTAGAGCAAGTGTTGGTTGCATAGTGGGAATGCATTGGTGAGGTGTGTTGCCCGCATAGCAAGAGCCAAAAACTCAAGGAAATTTCTAAGTACCTGACCTAAGCCAGGTATGCGTTTGAGCGAAGGTCTTCTAAGGGAAGGCTAAACACAAGTTTAATTAAGAGTTATTCTAAAAAAGGAGACCATTGATAGTAGCTAAATATATGTTGTTGTGTCCACAGGGTTGACACCATTGCTAGAAGCATATCAACCTTTAAAGGGTAGCCGTAAAGTTGTGAGTGACTAAGTATTTATAATGTTTTTTAAGAATTCATGATTTTAAGAAAGATTATTCCCATGCTAGTTGTTTTACAAAGTAGTTTTCCACGCAAACTATGAGTTTATGTTTTCAAATGCATGTCATGTATGAAAGTATGTTGTAAAACTATTTATGTGTGTTTAAATGCACAAAGTATGCGTTAGAGCCTTTAAAGACATGTTTCTATGCTTTTAAGTATACATACTTTAAAGAGTAAGTCTTAGTATGACTAATGTTACTTCAAGCTTGATACTGAATGACATAGAGAAGGTATCCGAGTGGCTTGATACTGAAGGACACTGAGAAGGTATCTGAGCAATAATACCTAAGGTATGACGGTACTTAGTTATAACCACGTGCATGTAGGTAGTTTGACATCAGAGATTGAGCAAAATGGTTCTCTCTTGACTAAGGTTTGACATTGGGATTTAACCATAGTATGGTTACTCTTAACTAAGAATCAGTTTAATGTTTTATGATGAAAACAACTTTACATGTTTAATGCTTGGAAAGTTTACATTTCAGTACAAGGGTACTGTAAAAATTTATGTTTCAGTATGATCTCTTTATTGAGACTTAAGCATGATAACTTGTTTTCTTTCTTAAGTCGGGCTAGTAGCTCACTTTGTTTTTCAAATGTTTTCTTTCCCTAGGTAGCGGTCAAATCCTCCGAAGATAACTCTGCATCTGCTCTGCCACTTAAAGTCAGGAGTTCTAATAACCCGTCAGCTAGGTGGTTACTGTAAATATTTGTACACATGTTGTAATTGTTTCATGTAGAGGCTAAGTTTGGGAGGTGGGACTTATGAGACTTGTGTTGTAAACTCTGTAAATGTTTTGTGTTCAATGGTTAATGTTTATTTGGCCTTAGTGATAGCCGTTGTGTTTGAGATTTCATGTTGTTATCAGATTATTTAAAAAGAATTAGTAGGCAGTAAGTGTCATAAAAGGATTGATAATTGCTACAATCATATCTCCTTTTAGGTTAAGAGGTTAATCTAGGAGGGGGTATGACAGTTAAACAATGTGCCATTTAAAATATAATGTGTTTTTCTTTAACAAATAAATAGTCAAACAATACTTTTTCTTTATCGACAACAGAACTGGACAATTTATAAATTTTTTTCTTTTTTTCAAAATTCACTTTTCAATCTCAGCTCTTAAGAACATTCTATTAAAATGGTTTCGTTCATTTTTTTACATAATTTTTATATTCACGTTATGCTTTATATTTTTGTTTGTTTCCCTATTATTTTTACATTCACATTTCTCGTATAGATTTTTAAAATTAATTTCAAAGTTCAAGCTAGAGGAATATTTGTTGTCACTCATTTGGATATACGAGCTCGACAAGTAAGTTTTAAAATATTATTAGACTTTAAGTTTTGATGCTTTTAAATATATATAATAGAATGTAATATTCTTATTATTAATACTTTTGTAGAGTTATTTAAAATTAATATGGAGAGATATTATAAAAGAAAAATAACAATAAAGATTGTAGAGGCATCATCTTCAAAGAAGAAAAATGTTTTGGATTCTGATCAATCTTATACAAGAATAAATCTAGAAGAACTACCTGTAGATCTTGGTCTAAGATATTATGAATGCGATGAATTTAATCAACATTTTTAAAGAAATACTGCAGAAAACAAGAGAATCTGATTGGGATTCGTTGTTGAGTATGATTTATGATTTCTGCCATAGTCATGATATTGAAGTCCTTAAAATGGATTATCTATTTCTAATTTGAGGATGACAAAGGCGAAATTCTCAATCAGTTACAAATTTACATCATTATCGTGTTGAAGTTTTCCATGTCATCATTGATATGTAACTTCAAGAGCTGAATAATCATTTTACTAAAACAAATACAAAACTGCTTCTCTATGTGGCATGTCTAATTCCGAGTTAACTTGCTCAATTTTACTCAAAAGACTTTTCAGTTATGCATATGTGATATTGTAGTAAAAATGCCAAATAAGATAATCTCTATCAATTAGTTTATAAATTACTCACCTTGGCGTTATTTTACCTGTTGCTAGAACTATTGTAAAGAGAACATTTTTTGCGATGCATATTGTAAAGACTTGATTGCGTAATCACATAGGAGGTCAATGAATGAATGACCGAGTTGAAGATGAAGATTGGCTGGGAATTTTCAATGTCCTTTGGACTTCCCCTTTTCTCTTTTTGTATTGTATTTCCAATGATTTCATAATACTACAACCCTATTTCCTTTATACAAGTTTGCCTTAGTTTGTTACAATAGTAATAATACAAAAGAATAAGAATAATACATGTGGCACTACTTGATTGGTGAGTGGTAAAACAAATTCTTAACAAATTGGCGAGTCACCTCCTTCTTCTTCCACCCTTTCTTTACCTTTTCCATTTCTAATTTATTCTCTAACATCCCCCTCAAACTAGAGGGTACTTAAAGTACTCCTAGTTTGGCTCGTAATGTATGGAAGTGTGTGTTGTTGAGTGGCTTTGTGAGACAACCAGCAAGTTGGTCAGTCGATGGTACATAGCGAATATTGATGTGTCCTTTTAGAACATGGTCTTGGATGAAGTGAAGATCAATTTCGATATGTTTTGTTCGAGAATGAAACACCAGATTTGCAGCTAAGGCTCATGCTTCTAGGTTGTCGCACCATATAGTCGGTCTAGTGTTTGACTGTAATCCCATCTCACCTAGTAGTTGTTGAAGCCAGAGGACTTCAGAGGTGGCATGAGCAAATGCTCTATATTTGGATTCGGTGCTCGACCTTGCTACCACTGCTTGCTTCCTCGAGGACCAGGAGACGATGTTATTTCCCACAAAAGTACAGTAGGCTGCCACTGATTTCATGTCATCAAGATTAGAGGCCCAGACAGCATCCAAGTAGGCAGATATATATAGGTTCGGGCTTGGTTGAAAATAGATTCCATTGGGGGTTTTAAAAAAACCCGGTAACCCGACCAACCTGGACTACCCAACCCAAACCGCAAGGGTTGGGTTGGGTTAGATTGGGTTAAAAATGTTAAAAAAAATATTAAATTTGGGTTAGGTCCCGGGTTACCCCCATTTCTAGTTGGGTCAACCCAACCCGACCCGAATAATATATATAATAAATATTAAAATAAAAAAAAACAGAATCCGTGACCCACCCGAGGCCAACCCGAAAATTTTGGGTTTGGGTTGGGTTGGATTTGACCTTCAAAAAAGAACTAATAGGGTCATTATTAGCCAACCCCCGAATTTGGGTTGGGTCCATAAAAATTTCCAACCCGGCCACACCGGACTATGTACAAACCTTTTGATTCCATAGTATTTTGTTCCAACTGATATATCCGAAGTATCCGTTGGCGCTTGCTTGCCAATGGACATCAGTTGAAGTCTGAAGGAACTCTAGACTTAGTTGCGTTGACCAGCAACCGTGATGTCCGGTGGCCGTGTGGGCGTTAAGTACTTAAGGGCTTCTATAGTACTCCGATATATAAACGGTTCAGAGAGGGGTTGTCCACCAGCCTTGGACAGTTTGCTTCCTTGGACTGTTGGCGGGAGCACTGGTTTCACATTAGACATATTAAGCTTATGTAGTAAATCATCGACATATTTCGACTGATTTATCAGCAGACCAGAGTCACAATAGTGTACTTGAATTCCCAGAAAGTATTGAAGTTGGCCGAGGTCTTTTAGTGCAAGATGTATGTCCAGTGTCTGTATGAGTTGTTCTGTGAGTTTAGTGTTGTTACCTGTGACAATGACATCGTCCACATAGACAATGAGATATATTACCGAGCCTTCCTTATAATAGATAAACAGAGAGGTGTTAGATCTTGACTGATAGAATCCCCACTGCTTGAGAACTCAGTTGAGGGCAGTATTCCAGGCTCGTGGTGCTTGTTTCAGACCATAGATTGCTTTGTCCAACTTGCATACGTGATTTGGATATTAAGTGCTGGACCTGTCTCTTATACACATCTAGATGTGTATAAGAGACAGTGACTACCCGGATCGTTGAGGACTTCACCACTGGGCTGAATGTTTCAAAGAAGTCGACTCCATGATGCTGATGAAAGCCCTTTGCTACCAGTTGGGCCTTATACCTCTGTATCGTACCTGTCTCTTATACACATCTAGATGTGTATAAGAGACAGGAATAGCACTGATGACTACCCGGATCGTTGAGGACTTCACCACTGGGCTGAATGTTTCAAAGAAGTCGACTCCATGATGCTGATGAAAGCCCTTTGCTACCAGTCGGGCCTTATACCTCTGTATCGTGCCATCCATGTTCCGCTTGAGACGAAATATCCATTTGTTCCCAACAACATTTTGACATGGAGATGGAGGAACTTGTGTCCATGTCTTGTTTCTCATTAGTGCCATGTATTCTTCACCCATCGCCCTTTTCCATTGAGGGGTCACAAGTGTTGCTATAATTCTGGTGGGCTCTATTTAAGACCAATAAGTGGCTTTGCTCGTTATCTAGGCCTTTGGTTTAAAAATGCCAGCTTTTGCTCGGGTGATCATAGGATGAGTTGGAGCA
>NC_052352.1:36460569-36517425 GCF_009727055.1 Benincasa hispida
AAATCCGGCCTGATGGACTGAGGCATCTGTACCCTTTGTGATGCGAGCTGGGACTAATATACACACATTTCTCCGAGTTTAATTGGAATTTTTTGCTGTGATAAGGCCGTAGGTATGGGTAGCAGGCACACCCGAATGTCCTAAGATTAAGAAAATCAAGGTTAGAACCAAAAAATATGGTAGCGGGTGATTTACCTTGCAAAATTTTGGTAGGCATGCCATTAATGAGATATGCAGCAGTGGAGAACACCTCCCACCAAAAGCATGGATGCCTGTGCAAGAAGCGTAAGCCTTGTTTCTATGATATGTCGATGCTTGCGCTTGGCCCTGCCATTTTGTGCTGAGGTATAAGGACAGGACTTTCAGACTAAAATGCCTTTGGACTCACAGAGATGGTGTATTTTGTCATATTCTCTCCCATTATCTGATTGTAGTTTCTTTATTCCAGAGTTGAATTGGGTTTGTATTAGTTGTATGAAGTGTTGGAATGCTGCCAATGTTTCACTTTTCTGTTTCAGAGGGTATAGCCATACATATTTGTTGTGATCATATAAGAATGATATGTAATATCTGCATCCATCAGTAGATCCAATAGGAACAGGCCCCCATACATCAGTATGTATTAATTCAAACGTGTTAGAATCACGAGATTGAGAGTTAGGGAATGGTAAGATAGATAACTTTCTCAATTGACATGAATGACAAAATTTATTTCCTTCATTTGATTTAACTGACAGTTTACATTCTCTAATCACATAATCTAAAGTTTTTACTGATGGATGTCCTAGTCTCCTATGCCAAACAACTCTTGATTCAACTTCATTGATCCTAACTCCTGATAGAATTAAGGCAGTTGACTTGTTATTTTTGTACAGAGCAGATCCTCGACCCTCTGTAGTTTCTTGTATCACTTCAGCCCCTTGAAGTCTGTATAACCCTCTGTTAAGCTCCCCTTTCAGCAATGTTTTGCCCGTATTCTTGTCCTTAATGACACAACAGTCAGTGTGAAATTCAACAATCACAGCATTATCATGGGTCAACTTTGATATACTAATCAGATTCTTTGCTATGTTAGGCACACATAGGACATCATTCAAGATAAATTCATTCCTTCCATCAGACAAGCAAGATTGACCAGTGTGAGATATGTGTAATTGTTCGCCATTACCTACAGTGACCAGTTCATTACCTCCATATTCAGTTGGATTATTGATGTTGTTGTAGTCTGGAGTGACATGGTTGGTAGCCCCACTGTCAATGTACTAATTAGGATCTGTTACTGTCTCTGATGTGGCCATGAAGGGGTTGGAGGGCTGAGTTGACGTGAACAGGGCAGTAGTATTATTGTTGGGGTCGACTAACCCTTGGTTTCCTCTGCCTTATCTAGTACTTTGTGAGTATTCTTTGTCAAAACGATGATAACATACCAAGGCTAAGTGACCGTACTTCCCACACATTTGACATGTTGGTCTGTTTGAGTTGTTGTTGCAACTTCTTCCTCGACCACGACCACCTCCTTGTCCACTAAAGACCAACAATTGAACTCTTCTTATCATAGATATATTTCTGTATCCATCGGATATAACCAATCATGAATACGATGACCCTTCACAGATGCTCGTAAGTACAGCTGGGCCAAATTACCGTTATGCCCCTGTAGTTACATCTCACTCCTTAAGTACCACTGATTCCTCTAATGAACAATACAATATAGTCCAACTATGTGTGAACACCTCTCGGGCCAAGAAAAGATGTGTGGCGCCACATCATTCAAGCCCCAGAATCAGCCCTTAAGGGAGCCATCTATCTACTTACCTCTGCCTCGGGAATGAGTGAATTCCATCTTGTGTAATTGAGTTCCCAGCTCCCAAATCAGACGAATCCCCAAAATGGTAGGTTTGAATCGACGACCAGGCCACTCGCACCCATACAAATCAAAGGACCTTCTTCAATGGTAGAAGTTCCTAACTCACTCAGGATTGAGATCATGTTACCTATGGTCATCCTAGTGAAGTGAAGTCTCTGTCATGAACGGTGTTATATAGTGAGACGTTAACACTTCGTGGTCAGGTCTTATACAAACTCTTTAGGACGCCCCCGCTCGCATGTCCCCAACACGAATGATCAAGATTAGACCATCTGTGACAAGTCACAACACTTGTGACCATTCCACAAAGCGGGCCGCATCCGTAGCGTTACCAGAATAAGGTTTCCCTCCTATATCCATATACTACAGACCATTTTGGTTATCACTCAATACATGATCCACTTGTATGTCACCACATACATGCTTGAGTCACATACATATAACCAGGGATTTTATGTTTATTAGTTTGTGGTAAAACAAATAAAACAAGTAAATGAGCAAAATACAAGATGTGAAGTAAATATTAAATATTAACAACACAAGCGTTCATACATACTGTTTACAAACTACAGGACACGAGATTTTAGGGCATTAACCCCAACAGTTATTACCTTTGGAGTTGTTCCCCTGTTGTCGACTTCCATTGTATGAAGGATTGAAGTGCGACTTACCATCATTTGGATTCCTGTTGAATGTTACATTGCAGAAGGTTGTTGTGCAAAAGAACTATGTATTTTGATAGAATTTTAATACTCCAGTTGTTTTTCATAAGATAGCTTCAGACTGCATATCTAACCACAAAATACCTGGTTTACATTGGATGGCTACAACAACAGGGTTGTATTATTCATCTAGACCAAGAAGAACTTGTGAGATGAGGGCTTTTGTCGACACAAGGCTGCCTGCTTGTGCAAGATTGTCGGAGTACAACTTCATCAATTTGAGGTACTCACTCGTTTTTTGGCCTCATTTTCTTGTCTGTTGGAATAGCTGTCTTAAGTAATCTTCTTCAGCTCGTGATTAAACTCCGAAAGTTCCTGAATATCTTGCCACAGTTCCTTGGCATTTTCATATCCCATGAGTTGGACCACCACATCTGGTGCCATCGAGTTGTAACGCCATCCCAGCAAGAGTTGGTCGACTGTAAGCCAAGCTTCATATTTCAGGTTGAGTGATCGTTCCTCTGATGAACTTACTCTGTCATCGCTTACCGCTTGAAAACTTGATGTTGCTTCAGAGATGGTTGGGATGAACATCGGTGGGCAGGGTATCTGATCTGAGAGGTGACCTTCGAGCTTGTAGCTTCGGAGGATCGGCGATGCAAGGGTCTTCCACAGCATGAAGTTCCCTCGTTCGAGTTTCATGGTGGTGAGTTGATTCAAGAGTGGTTGAGAAGTGGTGTGGTAAACTTGACAGGTCCGATGGAGGAGTTGTTTCCGGTGAACGCGGTGTCAGCCATTTTTGGCTCTGATACCAAGTTGAAGATGAAAATTGGCTGGGAATTTTCAATGTCCTTTGGACTTCCCCTTTCCTCTTTTTGTATTGTATTTCCAATGATTTCATTAATGCTACAACCCTATTTCCTTTATACAAGTTTGCCCTAGTTTGTTACAATAGTAATAATACAAAAGAATAAGAATAATACATGTGGCACTACTTGATTGGTGACTGGTAAAACAAATTCTTAACAAATTGGTGAGTCACCTCCTTCTTCTTCCACCTTTGCTTTACCTTTTCCATTTCTAATTTCTTCTCTAACAGACTATCTTATAATCTATATTGAAAATGATTTATTTGATAAGTTAGATAGTGAAGTTATCATGGATCATTTCCAAAACATGAAAACTCGTAGGTGACAATTGTAATGTATTAAATTAGTTAATTTATGAAGTTATGAACACTTTTGTTTACATTAATTTATAGATTTTTTTTATTAGATTAGTACATATAGTGCCCCCTATATAGAATTCCTGACTCCACCACTGAGAATTTTAATGCACCATCGATTGAGAATTTGTTCACGACTTTTGGCTCTAGCCAAAATCATTAGTGCATTAAGATTTCCTACCTACTGTATACAACTTTGACATCAATTAAAATATCAAAGGATTCTATTTTTACCTTTTTGGTTATTTATTTATTTTTTTAAAAAATTGATATGCCTCAATCCCATTTCGTAATCGAGGTTGGGCTAAACCAAACTTGGGCCAGCAGGCCCTAAGGCCCAATACATACCACAAACAAAGTTAGCTGACAAATCAAAATGTGGCCCAGGCCCATTATGCCCGTTGGTTTCCTGGAGGACAAGAAACTTGCCTTCAACTTTCCTGTAAACATCCATATTAACCGGCATTTTTTTCCTCTAGTTCGATCATTTCCTTCGTCCTTGTGTTTCTTTCTTTGGTTCCAGTTCGCCTTTCTGTTCTCTTATTGCTCTAGATTCTAATTCAAGGTAAAGTTGAAGTATTTAGATTTCGCTTCTTTTTGTTCTTCGAATTCATTTGCGGATTCACTATACATTGCAGATTGGAATCTTTGTCTTTCATTAGGGTTTTGGTATCCGCCTGTTTTCTTAGTTGAAAATTGCTTGCATTTTGATGAATACACGGATCTGTTTTGATTTCTGATAAAAATTTAGGAGGGGTACTTAGATTTCGATCATATGATTCTATTTTTGATGGTCGAGGAGCTTTGTATAGAGCGTATATTCAGTGAAGTAGAACTTGCTCAGTCATCGGCACTGCTGGGGGTGTTTCTCGGGATTTTTTTGTTTTCTCTAACTTTTGTCTTGGTGTATGGAATATGGATAACTTCTTTGTAAGACGAACCCTGTATTTAAGCTTGATATTTGATCATTAGCAGGATTTGGAATATGAAGCTCGATACCAGTGGTCTTCAAACAACCGCCCCGCTGTTTGGGCCAAAAATGGAGGCTCTGGAAGGGTTTGCAGCTGCTCCATCCTTTGAGATCCCTAATTCCAGTGACGTAATTTGTAAATCATTTCTCATACTGCTTTCTGGGGTGCATAATTCTATGTAGAATTGCGTTTTCTGACTTTGATATCCTCCGTATTTCAGTTTGATGGCTTTCAGAAAGATGCCATTCAAATGGTAAAACCAGCAAAAGGAACAACTACGCTGGCTTTCATTTTTAAGGAAGGAGTCATGGTTGCTGCTGATTCCCGTGCCAGCATGGGAGGCTATATATGTAAACCTTATTACATGTGTTCTTCAAGCAAATTTCAGATTTAGTTTTTAGATGTGGTTTGGTTTGGATATCATGAACTACAAAGTACTATTTTAAGTTTCTCTATCCCTTTTAGCAATTAGAAGTCTGTGACCCTACCCTATAGATAGAATGCTCTGTGCAACATGATGCATTTTACTTGCATTTTCCTGTTTAGCTTTTATGCCTGTTGTCCTCCCTCCCCCTATTCTCCATTGTATTTTAATTTATTATGTTGTTATCTGAGTACCTTTCTTCATTTGGAACCAAATTTTTGTTTTTAATTTTCAGCATCACAATCCGTGAAGAAAATTATTGAAATCAATCCTTACATGCTTGGCACAATGGCTGGAGGTGCTGCAGATTGTCAGTTTTGGCATAGAAACCTTGGTGTCAAGGTAATTGGCCAACGTATAATTACTTTTAAAGTTATCAGTTTTATCAAGAACGAGTTACCTTGTACTATTATTATTGTGATTTTTCCTGTTTCAATTACTCAACTTGCAAATGACCATCTGATATTTATCCTTCTCTATTTAATTAATTGTTCCTTGCCATTATTGATCTTTTGGATTTTTTCTCGTGGTTAGCTGATCATAGTGTTTAACATGATTTAGTGCCGCCGACACGAATTAGCAAATAAGCGCCGGATTTCAGTTGCAGGAGCATCAAAATTACTGGCCAACATTCTGTACTCCTATCGTGGAATGGGTCTCTCTGTCGGGACTATGATTGCTGGATGGGATGAAACAGTAATAACATTTTTATTTTCTTACTTTAACTAATGACAGTCATTTATTTTCACTTTCTTATTTTTATTTTGATCCATAACTTACCTTCTTCTTTGGCGTGTTAGGGTCCCGGTCTATATTACGTAGACAGTGAGGGCGGGAGGCTGAAAGGAACAAGATTTTCTGTTGGATCTGGTTCACCTTATGCGTACGGTGTCTTGGATAATGGGTAAGTGTGATTCTCCGTTATCAGACTGTCTTCAATATTTCTCAATACAGTAATTTTCTCAGGTCCTTCTTATCATATAATAAACAAATGGTGTTTTGTGAACATCGATGATTTGGCATGGTCTTACATTGGAGCTTATAAACAAAAGTAAAAGAGAGGACAAAGAACTCCATGGTGGCCACCTAACTAGGACATTAAATTAAATTTGTAATCGAACAGCTGACATTTGGTAAGAAATATTTTGTTTTACAAGGCAGGAAATGTTAATTGATATAGTGATAGTTGCACCAAGGTAGATAGTGTAAGGGCTTGTTTGGGAATGATTTTGAAATTATTAAAATCAATTTTGTCATGTCATCTTCAAAATCACTCTCATACATTACTTTATTTCTCCTCCACTAAACTAAATAGCGAAGGAATTTGTCACTTCGTATCTGCAATACCACCATGTAAAAAGAAACTCATCACTAAGCCACCAATTAGAATTAAGTCTTGAACTGCATAATTCTTCCCATCTGTGTCATTCTAATTGACCACTTTGCCTTACCCCACAAAGTCGGCATAGACATTTCTTCAATATTCTTTCTTCTTACCGTTTTGCCTCTCATTTTGAAACAATTGCCCATCTTTCCATCTACTTTAATTTATGTGTATTGATTGATGACATTACAAAGCAGATATCGGTATGACTTGTCTGTTGAAGAGGCTGCTGAACTGGCTAGACGAGCTATTTATCATGCAACATTCCGAGATGGAGCCAGTGGTGGAGTTGCTAGCGGTATCCCTCTGTCAATATATCTCCTGTTTGTAATACTTATTTGCGTGCTTGTGCAAATTCTCTGACTCTGTTTTGAATGTCCCATCGATCAGTTTATTACGTGGGACCAAATGGATGGAAAAAGCTATCTGGGGATGATGTAGGAGAACTACATTACAACTACTACCCCGTGACGCCAACTACAGTCGATCAGGAAATGGCTGAAGTAACCGCCGCGTGACGATCCCATTTAGATATGAGCAGGTTGAGACATTCTCTCCCTATGCATTTGTGTTAGGGGGAACTGATTATAAAGAGATGCTCTAGATGATGTGTTCTTTTTAAAGTATGTGTTTACAACTCACAGAACCTTAGAAAGCTCAATTGGATCTAGGTTTGGAAACTTGTGCTGCAAGGAACTTTCTATCATGTTATTCTAGTTATGGTTTGCTTGGAGGACCTTGTCTATGTTTCCTAAATTTTTAAACCATTTCTTCATTGGGACTATCTTGTTTATCATGCTTGTGCTTTCTAGTTTAGTATAATGGTCGTCCACCTATGATCGGAAAGTTGGCTCTAGCCTTTAGTGAGCGACAAATGTTCCTTGAAAGAATGAGTAATCTGCTCATCAATTTCAATCTCTTGCCCCTTTCCATTCATCCTCGTGTTCTTTTTCAACCATCAAAATAATTAGTTATCAAAATAATGCTAATATAAGGTCTCGTTTGATAACTATTCCGATCTTTACTTTTTGTTTTTGAAAATTTAGCTTATAGACATTACTTCGACGTTTAAATTTCTTCTTTTGTTATCTATCTTTTATCAATATTTTAAAAAATCAAGTCAAAATTTTAAAACTAAAAAAAAAAAAAGGAAATAGTTTTTAAAAATTTAAATTTGTTTTTGGAATTTGGATAAGAATTTAATCATTGCACTTGAGATAAGTGTAAATCATTGTGAAAAATAAGAAGGAAGTAGGTTTAATTTTTAAAAATTAAAACTAAAAAACGGAAAATGGGGTCTAAATGTTACTATTTGAAAAATCAAGAATTTATTTACTATTTGTATTGTGTTAATTGGAGTATAGTTTAATGAATAATGTTTGGAAGAGGCATCATTACTGTTTGTATTGTGTTATTATTTGTTGCTTCATTATTGACCCTTTAAAAATAATTACAATCAAAATGGGCATTCAACCCCTTCTCACTGACACGATTTAGAAGTGAGTGAACTAATTAGCGAGACAAAAATCATAATCGTTCTCACGTATCCTTCTCCAAATTTAACTTATTTTGATTTACATTTTTTAACTTTAGTATTATTATTTTTTACTAAAGGCTTACTTTCAAATATTTGTGTTGATTTCAATTATTTAATTTTAAAGAATTACATTCGTTTCCACTAAAAAAATTTCACAGCATAATTATTTTTAATCCACTAATTAAAAAGTTAACCAAAAAAAAAAGGTACTATTTGACAACTCTAAGCTAAAGTTAAAATATTGGAGCATAGAGATCACTAAGTTCTAAACTTGACAGTTAATATGTAATTTTTGCAATTTTAGAAACCAAATACAATTTAAATTCAAAATTTGGAGATAATAGTTACATATTTTGAAACCTAGAGACGAATGAAAACTAGATTTAAAATTTAAGAACTAAAAAGATATTCACCATTGTAAAAATAATAAGAATTATATGGTTAAAATATTATTTTTGTCTGTATACTTCGACGCTTCTTCAATTTAAGTCTATGTATTTTCAATGAATTTTGAATTTTGTCCTTGCTGTTAGTTGATTATTGACATTTTCCTTGATTATTTATTAACAATTTCATTATAAATTTCGATACATAACCATATAGTATATTTTCTTGCATGAAAATGATTATTATTGTTGGTGTTCAAATTTCGTCTATGTTCGTTGTCATCATGCCCCTTGTGAGCTTGATCTTTGAGCATGCTTCTTCTTGGTCTGATCTCGCTTACCGAATTTGCTTGTGTGAGAGAACATTGCATTGGCGTGGTGCCAAGTCTATCATACTCTGATGTCTAAGTTATTACATGGAGCGTATAGTTCAACTAAGCATATAAGAAGTAAGATTGGAGCTCTATTTTAGAGATTACTGACTCTTTGCCTTTGAGGTTGTTGAATGAGATTATTTATAGACCTTGACACTCAACATTACTTACATGTAACGTTGACGATGTTAAGGTTGATTGTGACGCTCGAGGTTGGAAGGTGCCAAATTGAGCACCTTTATATATATATACTTATCGACTCGATTAGTCGGCCAAAACCCTAAGACATTAACTTTTCCTTTCGCAAGGCACGTTCAACAATTATTACAAATCAATTAACTTACTAAGTCTAAGATTTATTGAAAGGAAAGAACTAAACTTCAAATTCTAAATTAAAGAAAAAAAATGATAATCAATTGTTAAAATAATTAAAGAAAAAAATTGACTTCCATTTCTAAATTTGGTTAAATTTAGAATTTTAACAATTGTTAACGAAAATGATAGTTTAACCAAATTATAAATATAAAATAATTAAAAGAAAAAAATTGGCCATCGTTAGGAGGACTCATCCGACGTCTGAACCGCGGAATCATCTATTTTTGACAATCGGAAGCTAATTCTCAGTCAGAAGTTGCTCGCCGCTGCTCAAAACCTCGGCTATTGGGAGGTCAAGAACTTCCTTTCCTCCCCTTCTTTCCTTTTCGAAGGATTCCGATCTGACGATCTCCGGCGACTTGAATTCGACCCGCTCTTTCTTTTCTTAATCTCCATTTCTGCACCTTCGGTAAGTATTCTATGATTTTCTTGGATTGGTGTTTTCGATGTTATCGGGTTTCAACATTTTAGTTGAATTTAGGTTTTTGGATACATGGGTTTGAACTTATTGCTTCTTGGGGTATCGGGAGATTCGGATCTTTGTTGTAGAAAGTTAATGTTTTAACATTGTTATCTATCCCCGATTTGTAAATCGAATTCGAGATTGACTCCTCAATATGTTAATAAATACCAGCCAACTACATTTTATAATAGTTTCTACACAGAGATAGTTTAGTTTAGTTCCGTGGGTGTGCCTAAATCTTATTGGAAACTTCGTAGTGTTTTTTGGCTTTAGTAGAAATTGAAGAGTCAATTTTGTTTACTGTATAATTTTTGAATTATCAGAAGGGTTTTTGTTCATTCGCGATTTTAGTTTTAATCGTGGATAACTATGGATGTCTGCAGATTGAACTTCATTTCGTTCTGTTGCTAACTTGTTTTTAACCTATTTCTAGATTGAATTGAAAGAGAGGATTGTTAGCGTGTATAAATAATACCTGGAACTTTGAACATGGTAAAGGATCCTTGTCTTTGGTGTTTGGACTATGGACATTTTCATAGCTTGGATACATAGAAGAGCTACTAATCACTAACATGGTTGTTCTTGGTTTTCCAGTCGGCTCTGTTCAATTTTCATTCCTTTCTGACAGTAATCCTTCTGGGAATTTGTACCTGTACCTATGTGAAGATGCATTTTCCAGCCATTCTTGAGCAAAGAAATGGGTATTTCCTTCTTTTCTCTTATGCTATATACTGCATTGAGATAAATATAGAAAATCAGGTCTAGCATGTTGTCTAGGTGTTTTTATTTTCCATTTCATGTTGCCACTTTCCTTTCCTTCTCCCTACATGTTTGGAGTTAATTGATGATTGGAAAGACCCCGATTCTTTCCCTTACATCGTATATTAGTATTTGCTATACAATATGTATGGTGTCGATTTATTTTAAATAGATTGGTTATCATGGTGGAGTATTCATCACTGACTCGGTCATTCTTGCTGTGCAAAATCATTAACTCTTATTTTCAGAGTACGTGTACATTATAAATTCCATATTGTTTATAATCGAGTTGCCCACCTGACAGGTTCCGTGGCTTCTTTTGGAAAGCAGCCAGAATAGGTAGGATTCTTGGTTAAATTTGCGTAATTTCTCTTAACCATGAATCTTTTGCTGGACAATTAATGAGATTTATCTTTTCAAATATTAAAGAACTGTAGACATCTGAACACTTCTCTTCTCTTGTCTTTGTTTCTTCCAGCATTCGTTTCTCTTTATGAGCTGCATTTCTGATGTTAACAATTGTGCTCTTATTTGATCGCTTGACTTCCATTTCTCCCGAACTGTATCGTTGGCCAATTAAATATCTTAGAAATCACTCTTTAACAAACAATCAATCATAAGGCTTCTTTGGGAGCTTCAAAACTGTTCTGGCAGAGTTCAATTGTTTCTCAAATGAAGGGTTTGTAATACAAAAGAAGAATTTAGTTTATTTCTTACGGAAAAAAAAAAACAGTATTGTGTTGGCCTTTTAGATTTCTAGTGACCACTGATCAGCTGGCTGTTGTTGTCCATATAAGTATTTATATACACAAAATCACGCAACAGAGGAAATAGAGGAAAGAAATAACAGATGACAATTAGTATGGCATAGATTGTGTTGCCAATTAAATCATGCATTATTAGCTGACAGGATGATGTTCTGGTTTGTGAATCAGGTGAACGTTTGAGTCCTTGGGTAGCTGTGGGATGCTTCTCAATGGGAGTCTCAATAATTTTCTTCTGAGCTATGCCTATACTCCCTTGTGGTTTATTTAGCATGTTGTGCCTTACAGTCTTATTTTAGCAAGAGGGTTTTGAAATTAGAGTTCTGTAGTGACATGTTTGAAAGTTATTTAAATCCATTATAAATACACGAGCATTCCGTTACAAATTGTTTTGTTTGCTATGCAGTCTAAAAAATGTCGAAAAGGAAGATAATTGTTGTGTTACTTTTTCATTCTTATCAGAAAACAAAAGAGTTTATCATTGTTGGTTGGTCACATCATGGACAAACCATATTTGGAAGTATGTTTCACTGAAGTTTCTCTAGTGCCTTATACTTCTACTTAAGACACATACCATCTATGTTCTTTTAGTCAGCAATCTAGATAGTCGATTTTGGCCATTGCTTTATGACAGGAACTTCAAACTGGAGTGCTGTAGTAGACATTTGATTAGGGGTGAAAATGGGTCAGTTTGATCTTTTAGCTGTAAACCGAACCAATTCAGTTTGGTTCCTTTCACTCCTCCCGTTTTATCTGCACTGTTGATGCTAGCAATGCCCAGTTTAAATTATAGGTAGTGAATGAGAGATCAAAATGACTCCAAATCGATCTTTGAGAATGCATTTTCCAGGTGGGTCTTCTCATGAAACGGCTGCTTGTTAAACATTAATTCCATTGTTTTCGCTGGAGCATCTAGCAGGACTAGTTTTGGCCAGTCATTGTCTGAAAAATAGCTTTATCAGGTAAACTCTATATGCAATTATGCACCCTGCTGTTTCGTTTTTAAATCACATATTCATTGAAAGAACTGATTGGAAACCTTTGTTTGATAGTAAATTTTAATAATTGAAAAGGTAAGGTTAAATTATAAAAAATAGACATGAAACTATGTTTCAAAAATACTTCGGATGAAAACAGTTTATCTACATCCTGTCACCAGCCTATTTCCCTTCTCTGCTCTATTTCAATTTATGTATTATGCCCTATCACTTCCCTATTTTTTGTACATCCTTTTACTCCCATTCTTTCATTCTCTAGTTGTTCATAAGTTGTTTGAGGTACTTTTCCAAATTTTAGCCTATATTTATTTCCTTGAAAACATAATCTATCAATGATAATCTGAATAGCGGGCTCTATTTGATTATGTTTACTATTATTTATTGTGTTCTATAATCGTAATGAAATGTGATGTCCACAGTCAAATCCATAATCAACAAATGCAATTTGATAACGTAGCTGATGGTCTGATGGTGATCAATATGATTGCGTTTGAAAATATACCCACTAAGAGATATCGATACCACTATAGATATTGTTTTTGTTACAATAGAAGAATTATGAATTTGTCACAATTACTGTTACCATTATAGATACCGTTATCGATCAACACTAAAGGGTAATAGTAAGAAGACAATGTAAAGTGAACAATCTTAATTGTAATTAAACTGTGTTTGCAAGATGCCTAAGTGAACATGATAAAAAAACAATCAATTACGTTTGCGTGAGGCATATTACGATTTATCTATCAATGAAACTTTATTACGGTTACATTAATTTTAGTTGCAGATTGGTAAACATGACATTAGGTCATACTACTGAGAAAGAGTACATGTCAAATACCACTAAACTAAGCTCGTTTTGGTATATACCGTTTGAAAAAAGAGACGTTGAGAATTTGGGTCATAATTTTGACAAACAATAGTGGAAGAAAAAAGAAAACAAAATATACGCATTACCACATTGGTAGCAATGGAAACGCCATTTATTCTTTTTGCAATTTAAGTTAATTTATTTGTTGTGATGAGCTGAGAAGGTTTTCTATGATTCAAGATGATATTTCTTTATAAGCTTTTTGTATTTGGTGATACATTACTTTGGTAAGTCTTAAAAGTGAGATATTGAATTTTGGATTTTGTGGGATTTTATGCTTTATCTTTAAGTTTTGGCAGGGAGGAATTGACTATACTAATGGTAAAAATAGTTCTTCTTTGAATGATTAAGGATATTAATGTAACTTTTGAAAGTTTAGAATTGAAACGATTATTAATGGTTTCTATCCATATACTAACGTTAAGAGTATTTTTCTTTTTTCTTTTTTTTTTTTTTGTGAAAAGTTTGATAGTTTTGAAACAAAGTATTAATAAATTTTCATACCAAACTATCTTCAACAGTATTTTCGAACTTTATTTTTTCGTTTAAAGTTTAAGGAGACTATTAAAAATCTCGAAAGTTTTCTTAAAAGAAAGAACAAAGTGAATATTTCTAATACTTTATAAAAAAAAATGTAATATGTTTAGTAGAGTTTAATATTATTTTAAAAATGATATACAAAATAGAGGCTAAATACAATATTTTAATCCTTGGGTGTTTCCCCCCTCAATTTAATTTCTTAGCAAAACATGGAAACAAACTAGCATGGATTGCAAGTTCGTGGGCTACAGAATTGCACTAGCGATTGACCAAGAGAAATACCTCAATTTTAGTTCTTTTTTTTTTTTTAAAAAAAAAAAATCAATTTAGTTTCTTTTGTTTTTAATATTTTTCGATTATATTCTTTCGGTAGGTAAAGGTTAGCTTAGTTCCCGTGACATTAAATGGAGTTTGGTTAAAAATTTATGCGGGGAATTAGGCCATTCAAGAGAAGGAATATCAAAATATTTTCATGTTAGATTGGGTTATTCATTTTCTAAATATCTAGTAACTCAAGTATCATGTTAGTTTTATTTCAAAAAAGAAAAAAAAAAGTACCATGTTAGTTTATTTTTAACTAAAATTAATATTGACCAACAAATTACGGATAATTGAAAGAAATTTTTTTTAAGAAAATTACTATAATATAAAAATATTTAAATGTAAAAAAGTAAACTAAAAATTTTCAAACAGTAAGAGATCAAATCAAAACTACCCCCAACCATCAATAACTAAAACATATATTTAACCAAAAATAAACAAAAATGAGTTGATTTCCTCAAATTACATCAATATTCATCTAATTCATTCCAATTGTTGTACTTAAAAAAAAAAGTCTAGGTGGCAATTCACATCTTAATAAAACTTATTGCAAAACCCAATAAATAAAAGCAGTTATGTATGTCAAAAGTAAGGCTCAAAAGTCAAATTATGGCAACATCTCGTTTCTAAAATTATTTTCGGATAATGTGATTCTCCATAGAAAATAAATTGAGGAAAATGAAAAAGAAAAGTAGAGCGATTTTATTTACTTTAGACAAATTCTAAAAGTAAAAACAATTTTTTTTTTTTTTTTTTTTTAAAAAAAGAACTTTTTACTAAAGGAAAAAAAAAAACAAAAAAATCTTAAGTCACACCCTTAGTTATTTTGTAGAAAGTTATTATTATTTCTCCCCTTGTAATATTTGCCATAAACTTCGATTCTTGTTAATTTAATAAATTTGACCAAAAGTACTATGATAACGCGTAACGGCTATTTAGCGAAACAAAGAAACCAATAGAAGGCTTAGTATACAATGCCCTCTATATTACTAAATAAGGATTCTCTTTTTCCCATTATCCTAACACATGCTGCAAATTTCTCTTTTGAGATAAAGAAACTCAATATTGTATAGAGAAAGCAAATGGCTAAAAGCAGAACAAATTGTGAAAGAATTGCCTAAAGGAGGAGAAAGTGATTCTCTATTAGTAGGTGAGCAAATAAAAGGCTTGTGTATTTATTTCTTTCAGTTTTTGGAAAATTTTGTTGGTTGAAAATCCCACCAACAATCTTCATTAAAGGAGTATATTTAAGGAAATCCCCAAATGCAATCTTTCAAAAGAATAACTAAAAGGGATAAGTATATGAATTCACAATTTACCATTGCTTTTATGTACAAATCTAAATCTTTAATGCATCATTCTTAACATGGGATTAGCTTCCAAATACTAATTCCTTCAGCAGAGGCTGGATATCCATACCAACCAATATCTTCCCAAACAGATTCATAAAAAAACCATCATTTTAACTCCGTAACCAACCCGCGATTAGCAGGTTCAACAGACATCTTCGACCAGCCTGGTGATAACAATGTTGTTTTCAACATTTTCCAAGAATAGCAGGGAAGTTGATTGAAAGCAATGTAACCTGAATTAGATGCCTCTAACCCTTTTACTTCATGAGAGAATCTTCTCATGGTTATCTATCATGATTCTTGGCTTGTTTAGAACATCATCAGAGTATTGATGCACCACTAGATCATTAAGATAATAATGATGTTTATGAGTAAATGATTGGAGAAATCATTTATTGTCAGGTAATAAAAATTGAGAATGAATCTAATTTGCTAAACAAATAAGTCAAGTGGATAAGAAGGGTCTGGCATATCCCCAACCATGTGAATTGTTGTCTTTCACCCTAAAAATGAAACTCCATTGTCAAACCTTGATGGTCACACTGCACAAGCACAAGCCAGATGGTTTTATGTCTGAGGTTTTCCATTCTGAACCTGGTGTTGCATTTGGATCGTACAACAAAGTACGGTATTCAGGTTCGTTCTTCAACGAAAAGAGCAGTAGCTTCCCATCCAGTATGCCAAATCGAAATCCAATGCTTGAGCTACCAGTTAATGGAACTGGTACCATCTTCCATGAATTATCCTCTGGATCGAACATAGCTAGCTTCCGTTGGTTCTTCCATTCCATACAGAAGAGTTTCTTACCTACCACAGCATGAGCAGTGACCATTACACAACCATTTTTCATCTCACACCAACTATGCCTCTTGGGATTGTACACGTCCACGAACTTCGAGTTTCCAATTGTGAAGCTTGACCTTCCACCCATGACATACAGCTTACCATCGAATCCACATGCAAAACAGCCTGATCGAGGGCGGCGGAGGCTTTCAATTAGAGTCCACTTGTCAGTTTCGGGGTCATAAACTTCAGCACTCGATAGATTGTCGCCTTCTACCCCATAGCCTCCAACTACATAGACAATGCCATCAACAGCGGCACAAGCAAAATCATATCGAGCTATATTTAAATTGGCCAGTTTGCTCCACCTGCATCCACGGTCAAAGAAGTCACATAACTGACTAGTGAAAACCCAACTCTTACAAAGTCAACTCTATTTCTCTGTAGCAAGCAGAGAAATATAAATATTACAAAGCAATGATAAAATAAGTTCAAATTTTAAATGATCTGTCCGAACCCAAATGATCATAAACATAAATATTCTGGTTTCACATGTGCATGCATAAATTCTATAGTGAATATTCCTCTCATGTAGAATCTAAGATAAATCAGGCAGCCTGAAACCGCTCTCTACAAGAATAACTATGACCTTCTTAACAGTTAACACTAACAAAAACAAGGAGTGCTGAAATTAATAGCAGCTCAAAGTTCAAAATTCAACCAGCTTAAAACTTGAGACCATAAATACATAGTCCAGGACTATTTTGTTAAGGGAAACATAGAAACAGTTACACTCATTACTAGCTTCTTACAAAGAAGAGTCCACAACATAGGGTTCAAAGCACGGAATATGAACCATAGACCGGGTTGATAAACATGACTAAAGGGAAGTAATAAAGCGTAATTACAAATGAGAATCAGAATTATCAATCAAAACAGGTCTAATGTTAATCATAACGAGTATAAAAGCAGCTTTGGAAAACACATATTTCAATAGTCACAGATAACATACCTATTAAGGCAAGAATCATATTGATAAACGTCTGATGAGACAGAATCAGGCCCATCGGCAATTGAATAACCAGCTATGACAAGTAGCTTCCCATTCAGAACAACCACTTCAAAACCAGCCTTCACTGCCCCAGGCATTGGTGGAAGCATTCGGAATTTATGTTCCACACAATCAAACACTTCCCAGTGGCATTCCTTCCTTTCAGCATCCATAGTCAAGAAGTACACCCACTCCTCAACTGCACCAGCTAATTTCCTCTCAGTTATGAATTCCTTGCCTTTAATGAATGACCTCCAATTCTTGCAAACACCAGCCATAGATGGATGGCTAGAACGAGGTACAAGGGCAAGACACAGTTTTGCTACATCATCAGGTAAGCCAGGAAGGAGAGACTCATCATGAAACTGAGAAGTAAATCCAGTATCGTTTTTTGAAAGACTAACTGAATTCTGTTTAACAGTGTTGATGATGCACATGTTTGCTTCTGTGAACCTCTTCTTTCCAGAAATGAATCCAGGCATTATCCAAATAAAGTAACCAATTAAATCATGTACAACAATGACTGTTTTTCAACAGTATTGCATAAATGGTGTAATAACTTCTCTATGACTGACTTCAATTAAAGAAATTCGTGATATCCTTCATTAATTGGGATTCTACAAGACCAAGGCATAAAGGAAGTTGCAGAACGGATCACTTGAGCAGAAAATGGAGAGGACTTCCTGTGTCTTGTCCAGTCTGATTCAAAGTCCATACCAATTTCACGTTTATGTTTACTACGTATGGCAATATGAGTGATGTTCTGCAACTTTATAGAGTTCTCTCTTGCTCTATGCATTGCCAAAATACCTACACATCGTGCATCACAAAGCTTAAAACTAGTGTTGGTGAAATTGGAAGACGATGAGCATATATGCACGGCGTCATAATTGAAGAGGAAAGAAAAACATACCAGTCAATGCCATAGAACTTGCCAAGTTAGCCCCCCATAACTTCCATTGGAAAAAGGGGAACTAAAAGTCTGAAATAAAGAGAATCATAAATGAGATGGAAAAACTATCCCAATATCACACGCTTAATATCAAAAGGAAAATACAAATCCATTAACTATTACTTTAGAGGCGCAGTTCACAAAAGAATTATAGAGCATAAGAAAAAGATTGGACTTCAAAGAACACAAAAAGAAAATAAAACCAAAATCAGTTCATATAATTCATGCATATCTTTCAACAGGGGTAACAAAACGAAACAAAGAAAAATAAAATCACACGCATAAACAAGCAAGTGATGCAAGCATGGACATAAATACAGCAAGTATCCCAACAGCCTCTTCATAACTAAGTAGAAGCCCAAATTCGAAGAACTATGAAGAGAAATACAAGCAACAAATTGTATTCAAAAGTCCTACCCTTCTAAAGGATGCTACAAGGCAAAAGCTCTTCAACCAGATCTGGGTTCAATTAATCTAACCAGACACCGAACTCGAAATTGAACAAAAAGCAAAAAGAACCCCTCAACATTGAAGCATAAGGGAAAACAAGATGAACCAAAAGAAGTTCTCAGAACGAAACCAATTCCAAATAGTTCTCCAAAGACTAAAAAAGGTCTAATACTCGTTAGCAGACGAAGAAATCAAAGGCCATAAATAGCAAAATCCAGAGGAAGCAAAAGAATGGGAATCCGGAATATAGCTAAACAGCCACAACACAACAACACATAAATGCAAAGAATTTCAGAAGCTGCATGAGTAAAAAACAAAAACCCGCCTGCTAAAAATTGGAAAAAACAAAAACCCATCTCTTAAAAATTGAAATGAAGAAGAAACACATAAATTAGAGCAGTGAAGTGAAGCGTAAAAAGGGGCAGATAGATCTGAAGGAAGAAGGAAACAGAAACCCAATGGAGAGAAAAATTAAAAGAGAAGAAGAATACCTAAAGACACAGAGTTGGTGAGAGAAATGAATAAGATTATGAAGTTGGAGTTGTTTAGGGTGAGAATGAAAATGAAGAAGAAGGGATTATATAGAAAGCGAAGAATAGGGAATGGAGAAAAAGGATAAAACTGACAGGAGCAGAACACGTCAGAGATTTTCCCCGCATCTGCGGCTTCTGCTTGATGATAATTGTCGTCTTTGTGTTCTCCTAATTAAGGATTTACCTACATTTTACCGTTTTCTATTCTCATTTTCTTTCTAATTTTATCCTCAATTTTTTTAATAGCTCATTTATCCACTCCCATGACTATTTTAATTTTTCAAAATGAAGTTTATAAATGACAATGGTATTTCTTTTTTGTCATGATTTCTTATTCCTTCTCTACCCATGTTTTTAGAAATTAAGTAGAGTTTTTAAAACTTAAAAAAAAAAAAAAATCTAAAAAACTATCTTTGGTTTTAAGATTTTGATTTTGAAATTTACTTATTTTCTTAAGAAAATGAAAAATCTAAAGGCTTAGCAAGAGATATACTAAATATTAAAAGCGGAAAATTAAATCTAAAACCATTAGGTGTTTTCTTTGACTTTTCTTAACTTTAGTAATAAAGAAAAAAGACTTAAATTAGTAGGAGAATTATAGGGTAGAAAAGAAATTAGAACTTTTATCTATCTTCATTCGTGCTTTATCCCTTATTTATGAGCTTCTTTAGCTCGACTTTTCCATATCCTTATTCTTCTTTGAAATAGGGATATTTTCAATCCACTATCGAAGAAACCTTTCCTTGGGTTTGGCCTTGGTGGGCGAGCAACACATGGTTTGTCCTCCTTTCTCTCTTGTCATTCCTTTTTAACTCTAAAATCAGTATTTTGTATGTTGGAGGTCTATTTTGCTCTTTCGTCCAATTTAGGCTATTATACTCTCTTTTTAATTTTCAAAACTACTTAGATTTTTTTAAATAGGAGTAGAAAGTGGATTTACAAAACAAAGAAACTTATGGATGTTAAACAATAAAATAGTGTTTATAAACTTTATTTTCATACACAGATAACCAAAATCTAAAAGGTTATCATCAAATGGGATTTAAAGTAGTTTAATTCAAATTCTATACCGGTCATATTTGAAGTAAAATCAGACATTAACATCATCTATAATTCCAAACCATTTTATTTCGAATAAAGGTTATTTGATTATTTTTAATACAAGTTTAATAGAGAAGTCACCGATCAGCATTTCAAAGTCATTGTTTGATCTCTTATCTCTAAAAACTTATTTGATTATCTAAAATATATCAAGATTTAAAATTATTTAAAAGTCTTGAAAAAAAATTATGCCAGCTATTTAAATTTATTTAATCATTAGAAACTGATATTTGTTTCTTTAACGTTTAAAATACGTTTAAAATTTGACGTCTCAATTCTAATCCTTCTTTAATTAAAAATATAGTTTTTGTATGAACTATTAAATTTTCTTTCTAAAATATTTAAAAAATATGATTGTTTTCAAATATAGAAAAATGAGTAAATTTATTCATAAATATAATAAAATTACTTTCTACCATAATAAACAATGATATTTTGCTATATTTGAAAATAATATCAAAATTTTTTTATTTAAAATAATTATCTTAAAATTTATTATTTTGTTCAAATTTAATGATATATACACTATAACAAATTTAAAATGGACCAAATTTTAAATATTTTAGAATGATAACAAAGATTTTATTAAAATCTAAACATATTTATTTATGATTTGACTATGGATTTTTTTTTTAAAAAAAATTACTTCCCTATGAAAATTATTTTAGAAAAGAAAATAAAAATTTATATGGAAAGGAGGAAAATCATGGTGTCTGGTCGGTTCTTTTCTTCCGACAATGATATTTGTGTATTCCAATTTGCTATTCACTATTATTCACAAAATCAATAATCATTTTTGGGAGTATTAATATTTTGGACAAAGAAGTATTTGAAAATCATTGAAATGTTTTTAAAATTAAAGATAATAATTCTAAAAATAGATTTTGTCCAAAGTTAATTTTTTTGGTGGAAGATAATTGAGGTGAAATAACATAAAATAGATGCTCCCTTTATTTATATGACAAGAATTTCGACTTTAAAAGTATTTAGATTTGGAGTCTATCCAAGTTCACCAAAGTTTCATATTGTCTATCTATTTTTAAAAACCAATAGAATAGAACAATTATTCCTTTAATATACTTATGTACAAGTCTGTAGTTTAGATAAAAATCACGTGACAAATCAATTACACAAAATGAGACATGAAGATATATAATTAAGTTTCAAAAGAAATAAATATTCAATTCCGTTTAATTTATTTCATATAGTTTATATAATATATAAATTAGAAACTTTGTCTCTAATGAAAATATTTTACTCCACCACAAATAACATAAATGAATAACGTATAATAAATGAAGAATTTATATTACATATTTTAAACATGTTTGACCCGAATTCTAAGGTATAGTAGTTTTTAACTCTATTCCTTATTAAGATGAGTTCGTAGATCCATGACTAAAAAATTCAATCTCATGACTTATTAATTAATAACCCTTTTAACTATGAACTCCATAACCAAACAAAACAATGTTCACTACTTACCTCAAGCACCCTTTCATATCTCTCACAAAACATCACAATTCTACTACTATAACAATAGTCAATAAATGATTTTTTTACGAAAACATAGGTATAATTTTTTTTTTTTTAATTAGTTGTAACGAGTGAAAGTAAAAGGACTCAAATATCTTATTTATTGATCGATGACTTGCATTTATATCCTAAACAATTGAGTCGATGACATATATTTTAAAGACAATAATAGATTTTCTTCTAGGTAAATAAAAAAAAAAACAAAACAGTTCATTTCATATATATGTATTACATGTGTATATAAAATAGGTGCCGGACAAATAACTTTTTTTTTTCTTCATATTTTAGTCATGTTCGAGCTGAGATTGGCCAAAATATAATATTAAACCTTAAAAAAATTAATTATTTGGAAAGTAAATAATTAGGTTATGACATAAAGGAATACACTTTCAAGAATTCTTAAGTGGAAATAGAGGGGGCCAATGTTCTTAATTGTCCACACGACTATCATAGGCTGATATTTTGTTCTCAATAATTAGAGGGTAAAATTACGAAGCTGCCCCTAACTCAACGTCAACAAATCTCATTCATAATGGGAAAAAGTCAAAAATAATAATAATAAAAAAAATATACAAAAATGGAAAAGAAAATAACATTGGGAGAAAGGGACAACCTCTTTATGTAAGGTCAATTTTGGTAATAATACTTAATTAGATAATTATAATCAAACTTCATTTATGGATTCAACAATTTACACCTCCAATCTTTGACTTTCTTCCTTAAGATATACTAATAATACCGAAGTAATGTTCATTAATTTATTCGACTTCTTAATTTTTTTTTTTAAAAAAAACCTTGCAAATATTTAGTTAAGCTAATTATTTAATTGCATTTAATTTATTTTGATAATTAAGTTTAAACTTTTAACTTCCTTCTTTAAAGTGCAAGTAATTCCAACAACAGTTTTTTTTTTTAATTTTGTTTTCTAGTTCTAGAAGCGTTTTAAAAAATAAAGTAAAATTTTGAAAAATAACGAAATGTTTTTCTTAAAAATATATTTTATTTCTTGAAGACTAAAATTTCAAATGTTTTTATTAAAAAAAGGTGAAAATCATAGTAAATAATTTAGAAGGAAACAATAATAAATCTTAAAAATAGAAAACTAAAAAAGACATTATTATAAACTCAATTGAGTCAAGTGTCTCATTGTTAAGTTTTGGATGTTTTTTAACTCCTGAATTTTGTAGTCAGCTTCAAGGATTTTCTGGTTGAGTTTAAAACATTTTTATTGCAACAATTCTAGTACGTCAATTATGGCAACTTTAGTTTTTATACATTTTGATTGGTAAACTTTCCATTTTTGCTTATTATAATTTTTATACTTTTGAAACGTCTATTTTGATTTATGTAATTTAAAAAAGTCTTTTCTATTTCATTTTTTCAATTACAATTTTAGCACAAAACTATGCTTAATAATTTTAGTTTATTAAAACGTAGTCAGAATATTGTAGTAAAGAGTATTCGATAGATATAGAAAATCTTTCCGAAAACCCATAGACTAAAATGAATAAAAGTTGAAAGTACAATGATTAAAATAGATCATTTAAAATAGTATTTAAACCTTCCATTATTAAATTTTATTGCATCGATTCCATCCTTATTGCATTTGATTGTCAAATAAGATATCATATCGTTAGTTAAATTATAAGTTCAGTCCATGAACTTTGAGACTTTTATCTATTTGGTACTTGAACTTTCAAAATTGTATAATAAGTTCTTGAACTTTCATCTAATAGATTCAACTTTCAATTTTGTTTCTATTTAGTCATTGAAACTATTTGTATCTAACAAGTCTATGGCGAATTCGAAATGTTTAAAATTAAATTGAAGCATTAGATATAAATTTAAAATGTTATGCTAAAAGATTTTTTAAAAAAAATTAAAGGACTAAATTTGGGTAAAAACAAATGTAATAGAATGCACAAATTCTATCTTCTAGAGTGGGCAGAAGGAATCTCAATGCATGTCTTATCCCTCATCAACCAAAATATCTGTCACCAACCATCTCTTTTTCCTCCAACAACAAGAGGCTTTTATACCAATGATCCAACTTAAAAATACTAAAGAACTCGAAACTTTTTCTAGTGATAGTAATTGATCATCCATTGCCATATATGCAAATCCCTAATATGATTTGAATATGCATTGCAAAATCATTTGTGATCGTAGGTGCCTAACCACCGTGAAATAACAGTAGAGTTACGTCACAATTTGAATTTATCATCACAACTGGTTTAAATTAAATAAAAACTCAAAAGTGTATTTCCAATAATTTCAAGGTAATTGCACACCCATGATCGTGAATGGCCACAAATGATTTAAAAAATCACGATGCAAATTCAAATTGCCTTAGGGATCCACATATTTCATGATGGGTGATCGCAATTGCGAGAAATTTCAAGCTGTTTAGTGCTATGTGACGAAAGCAGAATGTTAGTTTTCATTGGTTTCTAGAATCAGGTCATTCCATATTTAGGATATGTGACATAAGCAGGTTAGTTTTCATTGATTGCTAGAATCGGGTAATTCCATATTTAGGATTGGGTCATCCGTGAAAAAAACTCAAAGAATAACTATACCTTATGTTTCACTATATTTGATGTATTTGTAGATGAGAAGTTCGATATTGATTATTAGAGATTAATCTTTCATAAATACACATAAAATATATTAATCTTAATTTGGATATGAATACCAACAAGTCAATAACAAGATCAATATGTTTAGTTTGGAGGTAAAAGCAACTTAATTTCATTTTAATAATTATTAAAAATTTTATTTACATTAATATCTATCGATATCATTTTTTTTTATCAATAGACTAATACATCAGTAAACTGAAATTTAGATACAATATCAACATCAATCTTTTAATGTATAGTTTTAACGCACAAGTAATCCCAATTGACAAGTTCCATAAGATTAAAGAAATTTTTATTGACATGTCATCCTTTTAATTAATATTTTTATATATCCGTGGATCGACAGCTACGTAGGAATCATAAAAATTAATGAAATATTGAAAAAAGAAAAAATATTTTAGATGACACAACTACTAAAAATATTTACGTAAAATATCACGGTTTATTTATGATAGACCACGATAGACAGATTTGTATCCATATATATCATGATAGACATAGATAATAGTCTATTACTGTTTATCATACAGATAGATTGTGATATCTTGCTATTGTTTATAAATATTTCAGTTCATTTTGCTATATTTGAAAATCGTGGTTATAAAATTAAAAAAAAATTAAAATGTCACATGAATATAATATAGATAGATAATCAGCCTTTTCCATTTACATTATAAACGTTTAATAAGATAGAGCAACGTGGCCAATAATTCCCACACAAGAGCCGATTTGGAAGCACCTGAAAAGGACAAAGTGATTTTTTAACCAAAAAAAAAAAAAATCATTCAGGGGAATTACTACAAACACTTTGTGTGCATGCTGATTTAGCTTGTTAATCTCCTCAGCTAATTGATTCGTGCGGATTGCATTGCTTTTGTTGGCATTTTCGATTCGAAATGACAGGAACAAGCGATTTTAGCAATGCTCTTTACGAATATTGTTCTCAGAGGATTTTTCACAAACATATGGTGGCCATTATAAATAAAAGAACAAACACAAGACGTTGTAACTTGTGGAAGCCATTAACGCACTCGTCTTAGAACAACAACAACAAAAACAAAAACAACAATCAATCAAACTCTACCTGTAGCTAAATTCCTATGGTTGGCTGCAATTCCGTGAACCTTGGACCTCGGATTTTTTTTTTTAAAAAAAAAAAAAAAATTATTGAGCCGAAGAATTATGAGTGGAAGGGAAAAAGAAGGGATCAAATTTTGTTCACAGTCAGAAGAAAACGGGAATGAGAATGACGGAAATGGAGGTCAGATTCGATGGCGATCGGTGCTGGTGAGTGGAGTGGTGGTCGTGAAAGGAAAAGAGCGACGGTCAAATCAAAATTGGAGGAAGGGTTAGGTGGGGGGCCGAGTTGAAATTGACGGCGTATGGGCTGAATTGTATAATGACGAAGGTGGAGGGCCCCATTCGAACGAACAAATTGCAGCGACCACCATTGATGGAGCTCGCTAGGGCTTTTTCCAAGGCCCATTCCTCTGATAGGAGCAATAGCATTTGCTTCACCCCATTCCTCTTCGACATTCAATAAAATACTGTCATATGGTATTTTTATATTTTAAAAAATAAAATTTTCATCTACTCATTACTTAGATAAATATCTAGCTTTTCAATATTGGAGACGAGACACGTCACTTTGTTTAAAATGTTAATGTCGAGATTTTAATTTATCTATATGTATTTAAATTAATAAAAAACATTTGAAAAATATCAATTTATATCTTTAAATTTTTATAAGTGTATCAATTTATAAAAAAAACCTTTACATAAGTATTGATAAGAATGTTTATATGTTAACCTATTGACAAAAATTTAATACATGCTCCTATAATCTTATTTTGTTTAAATCCTGTTTTTCTCATACTTTGGTGGAAATCAATTTTTGAACTTTTTAGGTTGGGTTAATTCAGATCTTAATTTTTCAATTTCATCAATTTGGACCATAAACTTAAATAAATGTTAACGATTTTACAATCAATTTAATTTTCATTAATTCATCCACTAATTTAGAAAATAGTGTAAAAATCTTCATAAACTCACTATCGGAAATGAAATAAGGCTTTGTACAAAATAAGTTTGACCAATGTGCAAGTTAACTATCGAATAACTTTGTCAATATTCATACATTTCAATAACATAGCTATAATGTCTTTGTTTAGAATTTTATCGATTTTATATTGTACAGATGTGTTTTATAATTCATTGAACACAACAAAGAATTGAAAAAAAATTCTTTGTTGGAGTGAGAACTTATTAAAGGGTTATTGCATCGCTTTAAAAAAAAAAATCAAGGTAAAGATTTTAATCTAATTTTTTATTAAATTTAATGAAATTAAAATTTTAAGATTAAAATTAATACAACATATTCTGGGGTTAAATTAAATTTATTTGTGAGACAATATTTAAATAAATTTAAATTAAAATATTATTCTGTTTCGTATACTTCTGAGCCTTATTTTATTTTAGTCTTTGTATTTTTAAATGTTTAAATTTAGTCATCGTACTTTCAATAAAATTTAAAAGTAGTCTTTATTATTAGTTTTAAGTGCATTCTTTATGTCTGTTTAATTATACTCATGTTGGTATTTTAAGTTTTTTATATCAAAATTGATTTAAATAATACTCAATTTTTTTTTGGTAAGACAAGACATTATATATTGAATACGTTTCCAAATTTATAAAGGAAAGACTAAAAAATAATTTAATCTCCTTAATTTGGAGAAATTTAAAATTTAGTCCATATAATTTGAAAGTTTTAATTATCTCTATAGTTTAATACAACTCTCGTAAATAGTCCCTAAAATAGGGATATTTTATAGAAGTTATAGAGATTATTTATGAATTTTTATCCAATTATAAAGATGAAATTCTAGCTTCTAAAATTACATTGACTTTCTAGACTATAAGGGAAAAAAATTAATGCAAACATGAATTTTATTTTCTATACAATTTAAGATAATTGTTTTAAATGGTAAAACTGCAGAAAAATATTTTCAAGTATAACAAAATGTTATTGTCTATCAGTGATAGACCGTGATGGATATTTTCTAGTAGACGATAGACTGCGATAGATATTTATCAAACGCTGATAGATGTCAGATAGTGATATTTTGTTATATTTGTTAACAAGTCGATTTGTTTTCCTTTATTTAAAAACACTCCTACAATTTATTGAGTAAGCAAAATAGATTAAAAAAAATGAGAAAAAGAAAAACAAACAAAAAGACCAAAACTTCACACACTAAACGAAGCTCCTAGACAATCTTTCCAGACCACTTGCACAAGCAATAAGATTTCATGTTAAAATGAAAATTTGAGATTGAATGAATATTACATCCAAAGACAATAGGAAAATTTGAAACCTACCTATTAAAAGAAAATTTCCAAAGCTACTTCAGTGATTTAATTACTATTCTCAAACTTTTAAAGGTGATTAATTCCTTAAGTACTTCAAATATGTATATATATATATATATGTATGTATATGTGTACGTGTGTAGTAAGTATGTAGGTATATTTGTATGTACATGTGTATGTATAACTTATTATGAAGCAAAAGTACATATACATACACATATACAAAAACAAATTACATATACATTAAATATCTGAGCCCAACGAATTCACGTTGTCTCTTTTAAGACAAATTTACTCATCTCAGTGCCTGAGTTTAGAGAGTAATTGCCTCTCAGGATGGAACAGATCACCTTTCTTATGGATGTAGCACTTCATCTACAAGATCAACGATCTAAACTTTGTGGATATACCAACTTCTTAAATTCTGATAATGGAGAGCTTTAAAGTAAGAAAATGCTATGGAAAATTATTCTTAAATCAAATTGAAGAAATGACATATTTATAGACTAATTCATGGTCATTCAAATAATCGTGTCATTTTTTCAATTTGGTTATTTATGAAAGGATACAACCATTTATCAAAGAACATAACTTATGGAAGTGAAAAGATATAACCCTACCTGAAGAGTTACATACTATTTATTCCAACAATCCCCCCATAAATGGTAAGTGGACAAATTAAGATAAAAGATACAAGAAAATGTTCGGTAATGAAGAACTTGCATCGAGATAAGTAGTAAACACTTTGAACTTTCCCTAGTGAACATCAATCGAGTTTACTTAGCTAATCAGTGGACTTGATGCCTTGAACTGACAGTCGTTCTAGAGTAAACTAAGACAATTGAAGTCACAGTTTCTCATTATAACAAAGTTTGTTCTCATAATTGTGTTCATTTTGGTCTTGAATACCGCCTGGTTTCATGAGTATTTTAGAGAATTCGCCATAAAATTCTCATAGAAGCGGCCCCTTACACTTACATAGGTGATTCCTATAAATAACACGTATATGCTTTTTTCATAAATAATTATTCAACAACTTATAAAAATCATTAAAAGCATAGTGCTTACCTTAAACCACACCAACACTATCTCATCATCCTTAAAATGGGTAAGAAGAAAATATATTTCATCACTAGAAAGTAATTGTCTAATTGTGTTATGGCTTCGTCATATACGTCGAGACATATTATCATTTACTAAAGAGGGTATAGGATGTATTCACACTTTAGGAATACTAATTTTGTAGTCAACTCAAACATATCCCGGTCTCTTTTTAAATTGTTTTCCAATGTTCTAAACTTGGATTGTCAATTTAGGAATAACCAATATGATCAAATACCCCCACACTAATACCATTTCCATAACCTACCCACTGAGGTTTTGTGGCATCTTTGCAATTGATTTATTTGTTTCTTAGCAAACACTTATAATGGCATCAATGTGTATTATACATTTTTCTTTTACCACTTTTGGATATGAAAATTGAGAATCATAATAACCATCTGCAAATTAGGAACTAAATCCATATCACCTAATGTCAAACTTTAGGAGAATCAATAAGTTAGCAAACTAAACAATATTCACTTTATTAAAGATAGAGTGTTTGAGTATTACATTCTCATATAAACATAAAGCTTACTAAGTTCACAATAATTACTAAATCAAAGATAATCTTTCGATTGATATCCCATTTTATTGCAATTAAAGCACTTGTTATTGAACTTTCTTGTGTTTTGTTGCCTTTGATTTGAACTCCTACCAGAAAATGTTCTTTTTTTGTTACTTTATGGTCTACTCTCAACAATATTTGCTTTGGGGTCTATAAAATTGTCTAGAGAACATTTTTCTGCAATTTTATTGTTCTTCTCAATTCCAAGACGAACCACAAGTTCTTCAAGCTTTATTTCCTTGCATTTATGTTTGAGATAGTTTTTGAAATCTCTCCATGAGTGTGGCAATTTTTCAATTATTGCTACTACCTGAATTCGCTCAAAAACATATTTTCATAATGTAAATCATGAAAAATTACTTGGAATTCTTGAACCTAACTTATCATTGTTTTTTAATCCACCATTTTATAATCTAAAAACTTGCCAACTATGAATTTCTTCAAACCGGCAACTTCTATTCTATACTTTTTCTCTAGTGAATTCCACAGATTTTTTGTTGAATCAACACGGCTATATACATTGTAAAGTGTGTTGTCCAGTCCATTTAGAATATAAATCTTGCATAGGTATTCAGCATGTTTCCATGCATCATAAGCAAGTAGGAGCATCCTCTTTGAGAAATTTTGTCAAGTTCAGAGTGGTGAGATAAAACAACAGCTTTTGTTGCCAACGTTTGAAATCAACACTGCCAAATTTTTCAAGTTTCTCTCCATGGACAACTCCATTAACGAGAATAGAATTAAGATTATTTGAAGTCATATCGTCAAAAATAAATAAAACAGAATAAATTATAAAAACAATTTAAAAAAAAAAAGCCAACAAAAGCGTATTTCTCACCCCACATTTTAATTACAATACCTTTCAAAAAATATTTTCAACCGTTTTATCATGAGAATAATTTTCCAGTGAAATATATATATATATATACATACTAGAAGCAATATTCTAGTGCAGAAAAAAAAAAAAAAAAAAAAAAAAAAAAAAAAAAAAAAGGGGAAAGGAAAAAAAAAAAAAAAACAAATTTCATAAATATTCAGTAAAGAGAGAATTTTTATTGTTGATCCTGTGCCTTAAAAACCATCACCCAAAGAAATATATGGACAAAATCACATTGATTGTACACGCCATAAGCAAAGGAAACCAAATATATAACATTATATATATTATAAACAGAATATTTGGTTTTTGAATTAAAAAAAAAAAAAAAAAAATTGTAGTTTGAAGATGCATACAAAAGAAAATCAAAATCGTGTTATAAAACATATAAACAGAATAACAAAAAATTGAACAAAACAAAATGAGATATACATAGAATCAAAATGAAATTCCACTATTTCACTAAATGAAGGCAATCAACGAAAACACATAAATCAGAAAGAAAATTGTCGAAGTGAATGTTATAGGGTAAAAGATTCACAAAATTCTTAATTATTTTTCTGATGTGAAAAGTAAAATTACAAATAATAACAAAAAATGAAATTAAAATATAAATTTGAATCAGGCTAAATTTTTTAAATACATAACCGAATCCATTAAAACCAACAAAATCTCACGCTCCAAATTTGAGGGAGAAAAAATTGAACCCATGGATATCACGAAATATTTACAAATTGCACATTGAAACTTCACTCAATTGAAAATCAGAAAATTAATGAATTTTAGTAGACATAAAATCTAGATGCACTAAATTTGTCTTAAGATTGTTATGAGGCAAAAGCACATATACAAATTACATGTACCTTAAAAGATCTGAGTCCAATGAATTCATATTTCTCCTTTAAGACAAATTTACTCGCCCTAATGCTTGAGTTTAGAGAGTAATTGCCTCCCAAGATAGAAAGATCGCTTTCTTAAATTTTATGGATATACCGAACTTCTTAAATTCTAAAGATAGAGAGAACTTTAAAGTAAAAAAATGCTATGGAAAATTGTTCTTAAATTAAATTGAAGAAATGATATATTTATAGACTAATTTAGTAAATAGTCGTGTCCTTTCTTCAATTTAGTTATTCATGAAAGGATGCAACCATTTTTCAAAAAACATAACTTATGAAAGTGAAAAGATGTAACCCTACTTAAATACTATTCCAACTCACTAAAATTTAGAATTGTGGGATACATGGATTGCAAATTAACCCTCATTTTTTCTTTTTCTTTTTTTTTTTTTTTTTTAAAAAAAACTCTATAAATTCTTTAAAATCCATAATGCTAATCATTATATTTTTTTTCCTTTTTTTTAAATCAATATATTAAAAATGTTATCTCAATTGAGAAGAGTAATATTTAAGTACATGCATCCAGGCATCACCTATCTTTATGCATTCTATCCTCATCATACACATAAAAAAATAATTAAAATATTTTTTAAAAATAATAAAAAAAATTGCCACATGTCAAATTATAGTTAAACAGTTGATGGACTGCACAAAAATATATGGTCTAGATGCACATAAGTATTTTTCATTTGAGAAAATACGAGATTAACATAAAGAAATTAAAGTAAAATTATAACAATCTTATAGTTTGAATATAATATTCTGATATGGTGCACTTCAAAATTAAATAACTCTTCGAGTTTAAGAATTATTCCAACAAAATAACTCCACTCCTTACTTGGCTCACAAAGATTTCAATGAAATGATTTTGTAAATTTAAGAAAGTGATTAATGCTATAGAAAGTTAAAATATGTAATTATTATTAGATTTAAAGTTTAGAACCTTTTTTTTTTCCATTTTTCATTGAAAAATATATAAAATATTGCTTGATGTTTTAGTTACTTTAAAATGGGGATAGGGAGAGAATGAGATTGCAGCTTGGAGGAGTAATTATTGGATAAGGAAAATTTCCAATAAAAGAAATTAAGTGAATTTTAAAAAAAAATATATATATATATATATAGCTTTACCTATGGACCGTCGGTTTTGAGTCTTTTGCCTCCAACGATCTAGAAACCATTTTGTTTTTTAAAATTAAGCTTATTGACATTACTTTCACCCCAAATTTCTCAATTTGCTATCTATTTTTTTACAAATGGTTTAAAAAATCGAATCAAATTTTGAGAACTAAAAAAAGTAATTTTCAAAAAGTTGTTTTTGTTTTTTGAATTTTGTTAAGAATTCAACCGTTGTACTTAAAAAAGATGCAAATCATTATAAGAAATATAGATGAAAAGTACATAATTTTCAAAAACAAAATGGTTACCAAACGGGGTCTTAATGATATGTGTAATTCATTAACAAATGAATGAATATCATTCCAAGTCTAAGGGATACGACTATTTTGAATTTTAATTTATAAAGTTGCTTTCAATCTTGTTATTTATTATGTTACATCCTTTTCCTTTTTGGTGTCACTTAAAAGATAACTAACCAAAGAATTTGAACATTATTTAATTAAAAAGAAGGTAGAGGTACCTCGAGTCTCCAATTTCTTCACATTTTATTAAACTCAAAAGAAAGAATCAATTAAGTTGACTCACGAGATATCTATGTAGTTTTAGATAAGTTGACGATTTGGATCCACCTCAATCTTTTGAATTGCAAATTTGTTAAAACAAAAAATTAAATTAAATTTTGTTAGGTGATGTATTGACATGGCCAACACATATGTTATAGCATTTTGTTAGTTCGAGAGAGAAGTTTGAATCTTTAACCTCTTGGTCAAAGACATATATATGTCCTAACCAATTGATTAATACCGTGATGCAATAATGAAACGACAATAAAAACAAAGAAAATGTAGCTGAAATGTAAAAGAATGGATATCTCATTTTAAAAAAGATTTTAAGCTTGCAAATTCTTGTTTCTTCATTGTTTTTCTTTCAAAAAGCAGTATGAAAACCAATTGGGTAGTTCTTTTTAAGTAAAAAGAATAAAAGACAAAATAATAATAAAATAAAATCAAGATAAGGGTAAATCTGAGTGATGTTAGCTTCAATGACCTAATGAGGATAAAAGCTAAGCCTCAAGCTAAACTTAATTTCAATAGTTATGTCGTACATATGAAGCAAGTTGATGAGCTGTCATATTACCATTTACAGGGTGTGAAATAAAAACTATAAATGATACCTTACTAACATACAACTGTAAGCATGTAACTTTGACAAAATATATGAATATTTGTTTTTCTTGAATGTCACATCACAAATATAAGGGTAAAAGTATTCTAACATACAACCTTTTAGGAGATGATTGAAGCAAAAATTAGAATTATGAATTCCTATAAAAAATTGATAAGATATAAAATTGATTTTTTTAATCTCGATGCCACGAACTTCTGCCAAAGCACAACTTAAAAAATTGACACTATGTTACGAACTAAAGAAAAGATAAAAGAAATGAATCTACAAATTATTTGTTGTTATTTAATTGGCAATTGATATATGATATTGGGAAGTGTTTGGTTGAAGGAAAAAAAATGTGGTATGAATATTTTAAATGGATCAGAAGATAATGGGTTCAACATTAGTCAATGGCTTGCCTTTTAATTTTCATATCTAAAACGTGATCTTTATCTGCAAGTTCACATGCTTTAATTTTATCTTCTTTTTTTTTTAAAGCAATTTATCAGTTTCTCTTATATTCCTTATCTTTTATCATGTGTGCATTTTCAAAATTTCCCCCATATTTACATTCAAAAAATAAAAAGGAGTAAGTATTATTTATAGTTCTCTCTCTTTTTTTTTTCTTTTTTTTTTAATAAAGACTTCTAATGTTCACCATAATTCTAGGTTAAAATATTAGTTTATGTATTTTAGATTTTGTTTCATATCAAAAATTGTATTTTCTTTAGTGTATTTACTTTCAATAGATCTTAAAATCAGTGTTCCTAGTTAGTTTTTTAGCTATTTTTTCTCAAATAATTTAAGGTATGTTTGGATTGACTTAGAAAAAAGTGTTGTTTCAAAAAACTATTTTTATTTAAACACTTTTGATATATATATATAAATCGATTAAATTAGAATCGAAAAGGTATTTTGAGTGGTTGTCAAATACTGCAGTTTCTTCCAAAATGATTTATTTTTTGAATTGAACATTTGAAAAAGTATTCCAAACATATTCTTAGTCTTTTAGGAAAATCCTCTTTACAAGTTGTGCAAAATTGATTCTTTAGTGATAAATTTTTAGCAACGCGTGCAATTTTTGTCACCCAAAATTCGTTTTTAGCAATTTTTTTATTTTTAAAATACGAATCTTATAATAGTGTCACTAAAATAATTAACAACATATCAATCAACGCCACTAAAAATTAAACGTATAAAATATCAACAACTAGGTGAATATATGTATATTTTGTTCACGTAATGTTTTTTTTTTTATATGAAAATTGTTATTATTATTTAACTAATTTCAACCAAATAAATTTTGAAGGACTAAATTTAAGATAGGTTGAAAATATAGTGACTTAATCAGCTTAAGATTTATTTAATGTAGTAAGACTAAAATCAGATTTTAACAAATGGAACCAAATTCAAATATGGACCCAAGTGATACTTTAACAATATTATTTTCAATAAAAATTTGTAATAATCCATCATTGTAATTGTTTTCTATAAATAAGATTTTTTTTCCAACAATCATCCAATTTTTCTTATATGGTCTACATCCTATATTAGTATATGAACTTTTATAGTTGTTTAAATCATTAATTTTGATTTATAAACTTTTAAGATGCTAATTTTCATCATTCAACTTTCAAATTTGTTTCATTTTTATTCATGTTTTTAAAAGTCTACGAGCCCTTTAATTTTTTTTTAAAAAAAGGTAATTATTTGAGTTTTTAATTTTATTTTGATGATAACAAATTAATGACATAACTTTTAGCATATGTACTAGTATATTAATATGAGCATAATTTCAAGTTAAGTAGACTAGAGATTAGCATTGAGTTAGAGAAAATTAAATGAAAAGATAACATAATAACGACCAAAATAGTTATTTTAAAAAGGTTTGTAAACTAGAATAGACAAAATGAAAATTTAGAAATCAAAATAGACCATACATCAAAGTTTTGGCCTCTGAGATCAAAATAAATATTTTGAAAATCTAAGAACAAAAATTAAACAACTAAATATGATCTTATCACAACACACAAAATTGTTAATATTTATTAACTCAAATGTAGGGTAACATGAAATAAATCATCACTTGTATGCTATATACTATATTTTATAAACTAAACATAAATTATAAAAACTCAAGTTATAATAATGAACTCATCCCTTTGTGTAATACAATCATATATTATAGTCTAGAAGTCAATTTCATCATTCTAAATTTTATATACCTATGTTCATTAAAAAAAGAAAGTATAAATAATACAAAAAAATTACAAAGAACATTTTAAATGCAAACCCATAAATTTATATAATATCCTTAGTTATTTAAAAAAAAAAAAAAAGATATTTATGAATTAAATTGACCTCTAGAATAAGAAAAGCCCCTAGTTTTGGAAAAGGGTGTGGGTTAAAATCCCAAAAAGTGGCTCCACGAGTTCCGAGAAGGTATATATTTCTTGTTTTTGGAATGGTCAAAACTCAAAAAAGTGTAAACGGTGATAAGGCTGAACATTTAAACCTCACTCCAATGTGCCGTTTCTTTTTTTCTTTTTTAAACAACCCATCACCAACCAACATCGCCTTATCTCTTCATGCTATTATTTTTCGATTTTAATTTATTTTTTTATTTTTTAAATAGACGTGTGGGTTGAAAGATCCGAACTTTCATTTTTTTTTAATCGAAAATATATATTTAAATTATAAAATCAATTTTATTATTTTTAATTAAAATCATTTTATTTTTAATCATTCAACATAAATTCCCATATGGTGATATGAAAATTTCATTTAAAAATCTATAATTAAATATTAAATTAATTTTTCGTGATTAAAGATAGGTTCGGGAGTGATTTTGAGATGATCAAAATCATTTTTTCGGTCATCAAAATAAATTTTCCTTAAAATGATGGTGTTTGGCATGAGCTAAAATTGATTTTAGAAAAATTCTAAAATCATTTCAAATTGATTTTGAAGGAATTAGTTGATAGGTGAATTTTGTTAGGTGATTGACCAAGAATAAGTCCCGAAATGGCTATCTAGTTCATTTTTTATTAAAATATTGTTGATTAACTATTTGTGAAATCATTTTTTTTTTCAAAATTTAAATATTAGAACAAAAAATGACAAAACATTGTTTGTCATTAAATTGTTAATAAAACAAACAATTATATATATATATATATATATTGAATTTTCTTTCGATGTCTACTATAGAACATTCATCTCACTCAAATACGAACCATGCACATAAATATTTAACAATAAAAGAAATAAAAATAGATATTTACCATAATTATTTGGTTAAATAATAATTTCTCAAATAGAAAATACAATTTTGAGTGGTTGGATAGCTCTAAATTCCCTTTCAAAATCAAATATAATAATTCAAAATCACTTTTGAATATTTGGAAATCGTTTAAAAAAGTTTAGAACCAAACATTAATTTGATTGTATAAAGATCAACTTTACAAATCAATTGTAATCAAATCTCTTTTTTTTTTTTAAAAAAAATCATTACTCCAACTATCACTTCCAAACACACCAAGACATGTTCGAAGTTATTTTGAATATGACAAAAATGATTTTAACAACTTTAAAATTACTCCCAAATATGTAATTATGCTATTTGTCTAATAAATCTCTAAACTTATGATTTGGAGTCTATTAAGCCTTATACTTTTGTATCAGTTAGATATAAACTTAAATTTTTCTTTTTAATCACCTAACTTTCAATTTATATATAGTAAGTTATTAGAGATGTAAGAACTAAATAAACACATGCTTTTGTAGCTTTAATTTATTTTAAAGCATGATTAATTTCTTTTATATTCATTTTTCACGACAAGATTTAACAAAATCCAAATTTTTATAAAGTTATTTGATGTATACAAAGTCACTTATAAACGTTAGATAGAAGGATAAAAAAATATCTCTTGATTTATTTCTCATAAATCTAACGATATAAACTTGACTCCCATTGTGTACCAACCATATTGTAACGGTACTGTTCAATTTTCCCTACAATTTTTCATTTAATATCACACAGTATAGATCTCGAAAAATTATGTCTAAGCATAACTCAACTGATGTAACAATATATATTAGTGACTAAGAGGTTTATTATTCGAGTCCCTAACCCCTCTCTACCGACACTGGCTTGGGCCTTTTATGAGGAGGAGGGACACTTTAGGAATGGGCCTGGCCCACCATTAAAAAGTGCGAAATGAACTGGGCTTGGCAACAATTCATAGATCCTAGACTCGGCCCGGTACGGCCCATTTTATTCAAACGACAAGTAGTTCCGGACAGAACGACAATTAGCTTCGCTTGTCAGCTCTCACTGAAATTCCTCCATCTTCATCAGCAGAAGCAGCAGTTACTCTACATTCAATAGTGAGGAACATAAAGATATCTTGAATTTTCAATCTCGAGTTGATTCTGAGCTATTCTAGTTAGGGAATTCGTTTCTGTTTTGAATTTTGCTCAATCTCAGAAGTTGATATCTGAATTTGCAGATTCGTTCTCGAATCATCTTGCTCACTCTTATGGCGATCGCTTCCATTTCTATGCTCCGCCACCAAACCACCGCTATCGCCGCCACTTCATCAATTCCAGTCTTCGGAAATGTTCTCCGGCGAGTATTCAACTTCCGATGCCTCTCAATTGTTGCCAAACAGCATAACCCTAACAATGTCTCCAATAAGCCTCCGCCAAGCAAGAACCTACTCCGAGCTAAACATACTTTCAAGGATTATTCGTCTCTTGCACCGGTTCTCTCTCCCCAAGACAATCCTCCTCTCTCCGAATCTCAAGCCATCGGCACCGTCGCCGCTGCCCAAGCCAATTTCATGCGCGTAATTGTTCAGGCGCTTCCTTCTCAACTTTCTGACAGTTCGAACGACAATTCGGAGCGTTCTGGTAGCTTAGAAAATGATTCTTCCGAATCTTCTAGGCTTGGAGTTGAATTGCTGTGCGTGGTGAAGGCTGTGCTGAAGAAGATAAAGAGGAGAGTGTTAGTCGGGGACAAGGTGGTCGTTGGTTCCATTGATTGGGTGGACCGCAGGGGAATGATCGAGAATATCTTCCAAAGAAGCTCGGAGATCCTTGAACCTCCGGTGGCCAATGTGGATCACTTGCTTGTGCTCTTCTCCATGGATCAGCCAAAGTTAGAGCCGTTTACACTTACGCGGTTTCTAGTTGAAGCAGAGTCTACAGGCATTCCACTGACGTTGGGTCTCAATAAGTTGGAACTTGTTGATGAAGAGGTTGTGTTTTCAATCTTCTACTTACTAAATTCCCTGATAACTATTTTCAATACTTTCCAATGCTTTTCCGTATGAGGATTAATCACTAATGTAGTAAAATATCATGCATGAATTATTTTTGAACATCAGACACTTACAAAAACAATGAAGGTTTAGTATCTTTTACGAAAAGAGGATACACTTCTAAATCACAATCGTAATTAATGTTGTAGTTCTAGAATGTAGCTATGGTAACATAAGAAGTTTTGCTTCTAATTTGGAAATGATAAAGGAAAAAATGAGCTGCAATTAAAGCATTGATTTATTCCCACAGGCTGTTGCTTGGTTGTCACCCTCTTTATTATTGTCATGGGTGCTTCTTTTTCTTATAGTATAATCCCTCAGCCCTCAACTTGTAATTGTAACAAGAAAGTTGGTTCTTACGTTGCTTGTGATAGTACATATTCTTTTCTCTTGGAACCTTGAATCTCTCTAGGAGAGCAGTGATTGGTCAAACTTTGTCATAATTATGCATGCATTTCCTTTCGTGATGCTGACAGTGGTTAGTAATGGCATATGCAGACACTAGTTTCCTGGAAGTCCAGACTGCGTAGCTGGGGTTATGACCCCCTTTTTTGCAGTGTTCAAACTAGGACTGGACTTGATTCCCTTGCATATATTTTGAGAGATCAAACTACAGTTATTGTGGGTCCAAGTGGAGTTGGGAAATCAAGTCTCATCAATGCTCTCAGAAGCAATAGCCGTGCAGCTGATGCTATAGACGGAGATAATTGGTTTGATCAGGTGTGTTTGATCACTCTTCCAGTTCTAACTCTATGTTGGTTAACGTATTGATTCTGGGACTTTCTTGATCACTAGGCTCATAATAGTTTCTATATTTTTCTGGTCTATTCACAGATTCTAGGTAGCAAGTGGTTTAAGGATCAGCGTGTTGCAGAAGTTTCAACAAGAAGTGGTAGAGGGAAGCATACTACTCGTCATGTTTCTCTCCTACCGTTGTCGGGAGGGGGCTATCTGGCAGACACTCCTGGTTTTAACCAGCCCAGTTTGATGAAAGTAACCAAGCAATCTCTTGCCCGAGCCTTCCCCGAGGTTTATACATTTTTGCCACTTTGCAATGTTGACATTGATTCTTCCATAAATTTCAACTTCTGTAGCATTTCTTGAGTTCAACTAAATTCTCTACAGATCCAGAAAATGCTTCTTGCCAGTGAACCTGCTAAATGCTCTTTTAATGATTGTTTACATCTTGGCGAACCGGGATGTGTCATTAAAGGAGACTGGGAGCGATATCAGTACTATTTCCAACTTCTTGATGAAATTCGAATAAGGGAAGAATTCCAGTTGAGAACATTTGGAACGAAAAGAGAGGGGGATGTAAGGTATGTAAATCTTAGAGGTTATGAATAACAACACTTGCATATTTTGCATCCTTCATGTGCAGTTGAGGGGGTGGTACGTTAAAAAGAATGCAAAGCTCTGCAATGTTGCATTTGTTGCATCATTTATATCTAATGTGTGTGTACACCAGAGTTTGTGATTGCAATTTTATATGCATTTATTTATGTAGCACATATGAGACTTCAGGATTTAGGGGCATCGCTGTCGAAGGGACAAATAACACTAGAACTTATTATGAACATGGCACCAGAAGTAGTTTATGAATAGTTTGAATAATGATGTTGCTTATTCAGCTCGAATCCTTAATTCTCATATGAACCATATCCGAAACGACATAGTGATGGAACTTTCTCTTTGCAGGATTAAGGTTGGAGATATGGGCGCACGGCAAGCAGAACCAAGGTTGGAGCTCAAGAAGCACAGGAGACAATCTCGTAAGAGAGTGAACCAGTCAATACTTGAGGAGTTAGATGAGTTGGAAGACGAAGACGACTCGGAGGAAAACGATCCCATTTTGAGGGAATGACAAATGAAAACCAACAGAGAGCTTCAAATCTATCTGCTGCATATAATCTCCCCATTGTATATACTTTCCTTCACCCTTCTTTGACTTGCATGTTGAACAGTTTTCATCAGTAAAGAGCCAAGAAAGTGAAATCTTTGAATAACCTTGCTAAGAAAATTGGCTACAGATTGCCATGGCGATTTGATACCAAGTCCATGAAGTTTAACTTGCTGAACAAAGTTTGTGAAGTTCTTGTTCTTTGGTCTTAGGAAAGGGTTTAATGGCTGCTCAAACTTTTAACTTTGTGTTCCTAAAATTTTACTAAAATTGAAATTTGTTTTAAAAATGATCAATCTATTCATAAACTTTTGTTCCATTACAACTTTGAAACCTACTTTCGCATAGACCAGAGTAATTTACCTATATTTTGAGATGAGAATGATTCTTTGAAGTTTTAACTATCTGTTTTAGAGGCCTTTAATCCAGCTAACATATCAGGGTTAAAAAGTATAAATTTGGAGTGCAAGAGATATTTAGTTGATAGGAAGTTTGTACTTGAGGGGTGGAGTTTAAAAAACATCAATAGTTGATAAAATTCAATTATTTATGAACCTTTGAATCAAACACCCCCTTAAAAACAATCCTCATTCTTAAGACAATTTACCGACTGATGATTTTTCTTATACAGTCGCTCCAAAGTACACACAAGATAATCATTCAAAAAGAGAATTTTAATAATCATTTTTCGAGAAGAAAGAATTTATTTCGAAAATAATCTAAAGATAGGAGACCACCCATGACGCTCTTCCAAGTTTTTTCCCAGACCCACCACCCAAAAAAGGGAAGAAAATCGAACCATGAATAACTAATAGAATTAATGGTAGTATCGATGGTACAAAACAGAACAAAAAACTTGCTGCAGACTGTTGGTAACAATTTAGAAATATCAGGTTTGTTAGGGAGTGAAAATGGTGGTGCAGTATCTAAGGAACTCTGAGGCAGGTAAATGTATTAACAAAGTTGACTCGGAAGATGATCAAAATGTTCCTAAACAGGCTCTTAAACAGTATTACAAGGGCATGTTTCGTGTTTGAAATGACTTTTTAACATGACTTTTTAAATGTACACCTTTTAAGCACTGATAAATCATTCCAAACAGACCGTAGCACAAGACTGACTCAGTAGTTGAAACACTCTAATTATGTTTTATGTTTGTGACAGGAACACAATGGCCATTCTGTGTTAATTTAGCAGAATGAAATTAATGGTGATCATCACAACTATGCCAAGAGGTCAAAATATCATTAAGAAAAAGAAAATGCCAGAATGTGATTGCAACTTAAAAGAAAATTGAACTAGAAAAGGTTCCAAATATAACATGGTCACACAAAACATCTAAATAATAATCCCTCGTTCTATATAGTGATCAATAATTAAACTCACTTCAAAAAAGAAATGGCACAGCAAAAACCCACAACTGAATTTATACTTTTGCCATTCAAGAGGAAGCGCCACTACGGATAGCTTGACCTTTCTTAGGTTTGCCAGTCGCCAGCTGAGTTTCGGGCTGTGATATCATGAATTATGGAAAAATAAGAAATACATTAAAAGCAATCCATTCTTAACTGAACAAGCATAATTAGGCAGTCTGATATATTACCTCCTTCTTAACAGGCTCTTCTTTCTCGGACAAAATCAGCTCAATGTGGCAAGGAGAAGACATGTAAGCTGCCAACCAGACAGAAAAGAATACGGAATTGAAGGTCAGGCAATAAGTTCAAGATTGGACAACCATATAAATACAGGTAAATTTGTGGCCAGAACATACGGTTGATTCGTCCGTGAGCACGGTAGGTTCGACGCCTTTGTTTCTGAGCTTGGTTTACTTGGATGTGAGATACGTGGAGCAAATCAACATCTAGACCCTTAACCTAAAAGAGCAGAAATAATTATGAGCTGGCGGGAAAAACCAAAAACAACAATTCGGAGTGAGTTGGGACAGAAAAGGCAACACATACTTCAGCATTGCTCTCAGCATTCTTAAGCAAATCTAGGATAAACTTTGCAGATTTGACAGGCCAGCGTCCTTGGCCATTGGAATGCCTGTTCTTTGCCTGAGCAGTTCGTCCAACACCACCACAGAAGCGACGGAAAGGAATGGCCTGTTTGTGGGCAAGGACATCCTCTAGGTACCTCTTGGCCTTGGCCAGTGGCAACTTCCTGATAGCATGTGCAGTTTCCCTTGTGTTCTATAATATGAAAAACCTTCAAGTTATGGTGAGCCTTAGCAACAACACATGGTACTAAAATATATTCGAAATACAGGCTTAAATATGTAGCATTATTTACTGAACCTTCAAGACATTATTGGTTACAGAGGTTCACCCAATAACAATGCATATAATTTCCCTGAAGTTTACGAGAGCCCTGTTCACAGAAGGCAACAGAGCCCTGCTTTTATCATCAGGTTACACAGAAGTATAAATTGTTCACGGAAGAAACTCACTTATACGTATAATTAATGTGTAGCTAAAAAGATAAAGACCAGCATTAGATCTAAATCCTGGGAAATTCAAAATAACGGCAACTGCAATTGTTTTGAGAGACGAGCCTTTTGATATAACATCATTAACGGAAACTCTAATATACTCTTGCTTAAATCAATCAATTACTTGCACCGAAGAGAGAATATGGGATTGCATCAAGCAAATATTCAACAGACATTCAATAAGACAAAGGAGCACATCAAAGCAAACAGGTAATTACGTGCATCAAGCACAACTATCACTCCTGAAGAGAAATTTTGGATTGTAAAAAAAAAACAAACTTCGAATACTACTGGTACAAGCCCTAGTCCATAGTAGTTCTAGTTGATTGTTATTCCGAAGGATTGCAGAGCAACGAAGTGGAATAAAACCTACCTTGAAGTGGACTCTGAGGTCCGAGCCACGGGCTTTGCAGGCTGAAAAGAAGAACAAAACTGAGTGTCAGAAAATTCAAAAGGGTAGGCAATAAACAGATCAAATCAAATGCAAAGCTTTGAGTAGAAATCAAACAGGATCCGTAAGGAGAGAGTGTAGAAAAAGAAAAATACACTTGGTGGGATTGTCTGGTTCCCTGGAATACTTCACCTGCAACAATGAACAAGAACAGGAAAAGAAGATTAGAAGCTAGCTTAAAACTGAGATGAAATCGTTTGGAAGGGAAGATCGAGAAGAGAGGAGAAGACGAACCATGGCGACGGCTGCAACTTGGGTCTGTGAAGAAAAGGGTTGGATTTGGCCGTGAACAGAGGAAGGGAAATGCTTGAATTAGGTTTATAAGAAGAGAGGGGACAAACTCTACAAAACCCTAAAAAAGTCAAAAGTGGACTGAAGACCAACCCTATTTCTGGTTTGGGCTCACTTTGGGCTTGGCCCATTTGTATATTTCTCTTCGTAATTTTTCAATGGTTGGATACTTGTAATATAGATGTGTTAATTAGTAATTTTTTCTAATTTTTAATTTCATCTTAGTTATCTTATTACACACCTTCTTTCTTTCTTTTTTTTTATATTTTTATTTTCTTTATTTTCTTCAATTTTTACTTATTTCATTTTTTTTTATTTTCTTCATTTATCCGGTTTTTGCTTCTTCACTTTCTTTTCCTTTATTTTTTATTTTCTTTTCTTCCTCTAATTTCTGCTTCGCTTCTTCCATTTCTTTCTCTTTTTTGTTTTCTTTTCTTTATCTAGATTTTGATTCTTCCCTTTCTTTTTTTTTTTTTTTTATTTTCTTTCCTTTCTCCAATTTTTGCTTATTCTTTCTTTCTTTCTTTTTTTAGTTTTTTGTTCTTTTATCCGATTTTTGCTTCTTCCATTTTTTTCGTAAGAATTATGAGGTTAGTTTGGTACTCAAGATTTGAAATTACTCAATTCATAAGTGACATAACACCAATGAGTCAATCATCAAGTTTGATTATTATAACGAAACATTAAATATAAATAGTAAATGAAAATAGATATGAAAGAAACTACTTCTTTAGTCCACAAATTTGCCAAAAAAAAAAAAAAAAAAAGAGAGAGAGAGAGGGAGAGAGAGAAATGTGAACGATATCAGACAGACTAAAAGTTTTTATCTTTTTACATGACTTTAAGAGTATGATGTCTATCAGAAATAAACTTGAAAAATGGTATATATGACCCAAGGGTACAAATTAAAATATTTGTGTATTTGTGTACCATAATATTTGTTTACAAAATCAAACGAAAAAGAAGAGTTTGGTTTAGTTGTTCATTTTTTTATGGTAGTACCCTTGAGAAGTATTGAAAATAAAATAATGTTTGGAAATGACAAGGAAAGGGACAATAAGGTGGTAAATAGCTATTATTGATAGAAGCTACCACTGATAGCATGTTATCGATGATAGAAGCTAATATTGATAGCACGTTATCGATGATAGAAGCTACCACTTATAGCACATTCTTAGTGATAGAAGCCACCATTGATAGCATGTTATCAGTAATTGAGAACTATCACTAATAACATGAAATCAGTGAGATCACTGATAGCATCTTATCAGTAAGATCATTGATAGTATCTCATCGGTGATGTTATCAATGAAAGTAGGGGTGTTTAAATAACCGATAACCCGAACAACCCGGACTACTCAACCCAAAATATAAGGGTTGGGTTGGGTTAAATTTTTTCTATTTTTGTTGGGTTTGGTTGGGTCGTGGGTTGACTAAAAAAATTTGAGTTGATCCAACCCAACCCGAATTATATATATATTATAAATATTTCTTTTTGTTTAAAATTTGATTACTTTGTAAATTTTAAATATTTTTCTTTTAAAATTGTTATGATATTTGTCTCTATTTAAAGTTTGCAATAAATATTTTAGATATCTGATATTTAGCATTTTAATTTTATGATATTCTAGTTATTAGTCATGTGTTGTATATAAATTTACATATTTTAAACTTAAAAAAAAAAAAAAAAAGTTATAACCCGGCAACCCAACCCGTGGGTTGGGTTGGGTTGTGTTGTGTTAAAGACTTTATTTGAGTTATTTGGGTTGTCAACCCAACCAACTCAACTTTTCAGGTTAGTCCAAAAAAACACCCTCAACCCAACCCAACCCAATCCATGTACACCCCTAAATGAAAGAAGTTATCACTGATAACTACGATATGAGTGACATTAGTGATATCGGTGATATCGGTGATAAAAGTTAGATGAAATCTATATATCGAGTTTCTTTGAAAGTTCATAACCAACTATAGAAGTCTATCATTACTAGCCTTAAGTGTTAATATTTCAAGGTTGATTCTAATTGATGAACGTCTATAAGTGAGAGCCACGACAGAAGATAATAAGTGATGGCTATTGTGTTAATCTTTCAAAGTTGATAATCATCTATGAAAGTCCATCAGTGATGGCCATTAATAGTTTTCCATTAATGGTATAGCTCAATCTCTCAAAGTCATTGGTTTGCTTTCAATGTTGATAATTAGTTATAAAAGTCTATTATCGATAACCACTGATATCCTTAACCGTTAATATTTCAAGGTTGATTCTAATTGGTGAAAATGTATTTTATGATAGTCATTGATAACTAATAGATAATTAAAAGTTAATATTTTAAGATTGTATTAATATTTCTCAAATTGAAAGTTATCACTGATAGCAATTATCAGCAATAGCAATTGATGGTAGCTATCGGTGATAGCAGCTAATAACAGTTATCAGTGGCTATCACTGATGGTTGCTATCAATGATAGCTTTCAATTTGAGAAAATCAGGAAGAAGCGAACAAAATGGTGGCTAGGCGTGAGCTTTTTAGTCTTTTACCATTCTTTTGTTATATATATGCAATTATTTTATCAATGTACTACATATTCTATTATTTTGGGCTTGAATTTTCTTTATGCAACTAGTTTTATTTTTTTTATTTTTTTATTTATTTTCAAGCAATTGTAATTGTTATTTTATTCTACCAGAAACAAAGAATGTACACACGTAAAATATATTTATGAATAGCATAGCTTTGTAGTCAAAGTGAGTCTATAATTAAATGATAATTGATATATACTTATTTCGTAAAGGTATGATATTTGATTTCTAATTTAATGGGAGAATTGAAAGAGTCTAGTGGAGGGAGAAGAAGATAAATCGAGAGGTGAAAGATACTAGATTTGTTGTAGTTGGAAAAAGGTCAAATTACAAATTGGTTCATTTCAAATTTGGTGTCTATTAAATCTTTGAACTTACAAAATTATGAATTTAGCCTTAACTTTTGAATTTTTAAAGTTCTCATATCTAATAGATACAAAATTGAACATTAGGTTCTATTAACCATAGAATGCAAATTTATATCTAATAAATCAATTGATTTTTAAAAATTTTAAATTTACAAGAATTTATTCGATACAAAATTGATAGTTCGATGATCTATTAAACACCTTTAAAAGTTTAAGACCAAACTTAATTTCATTATTACGATAAATAAAATAATAAATAGGTCTTATTAGGGATTGCAAATAAAATTACTTATAACAGAAGCTACTAGTCCCGTGGTTTCAGTTTTTTTTTTCCAACAAAATGTAAGAATGGATATGAAATCATCCACCTTTAAATTAATGATATTTTTAATCCATTGAGGTAGGATCAATTGACAATCTTGCACGAAATTAATTTATAGCAACATAATTTACATATTTATCCAATATTAGAAAATTACAATCTACAAAGATATTAATCATTAAATTTTTATTTGTTATGACCAAAATTCTTAAAATTTTAGTTTTGAATATAGATTAAGGATGAACTTATTATGATAACACATTTTTGAAAAAAACAATATCTAATTTAAGTTTTCTACTTTATAACAAAATTGCGTACCGTGTTAGGTCAAATTTTGAATTAAGAGTGTGCAAAAGTCGGAAATCGACAAATAAGATTAAATCGGATTGAATTGACTGGTTTGGTCCAATTTTTTAAGAAATTTGAAACCATTGGTTCGCTGAAGAACATAACCGAGGGGTTCAGTTCAGTCCTCGGCTCACCACCTTGAAAATGGTAGAAAATCGAAGCGAGCGGTACCCTATAATATAAATTAATATATTAATAAATATATATTAAAAAATGGAAACCTAGTCCAATCAATCTTGTTCGGTTAAAGCCCAACCCAATAAATTTTTTGTCTCAGCCCAATTTAAAAAATAGAAAATTAAAACTTGAAAAATCCTAATTCACAACCCTCAAGCACAAAGTCGGAAGCCTCAACCTCACGCAACGTGTAACGGTCATGCTTGTCCAGGGCCTGTTGCCCATGGCCGCATGCCCAATCCAACCCCCTTCTAGCATATTTTCATGTCCTGTTAATATGTATTAGTTTAGTTAGCTTGCTTTCTTTACATTTTCATTGTAAGTGACCACTCGCCCTTTTGCATATGCAAGGGCGCCAGTTGGCTTTTTGTTCAGAATGCACTATATGGGGTATAAGACTAACCATCATTTCCTCATACTCGGAGTAGTACTCTATAAAGCCGTTGTTGTTGCTTATTGCTTTCTAGTCTACTACAATCTTTCTTTCTTTATTCACACTCACAAATCTTCTTACGAAAACCTTTTCTCCAAACCCGTTTTTCTAAAACCGTTTTCCCTAAAACGGGGTGGAGGTTGCAAGAGGCACTCGGTGTGCCATCGGCAGTCCGAATCGAGTTGGCTGGCTTGTTCGTGAGCGGGAACAAGTGCCGCACAATCGCTAAAGAAGCTTCCGAAAGAGCGATTGTGACAGTTGGTATCAGAGCCAAGTTGGCTTATAGAGGGAAGATCAGTGATCATGTCGGCGACGAAGAACTTGAACAAGTCCCATGTGGACAGATTGGTAGAGATAGAAGAACAAATGCTCTACCTGAGAGAGGTCCCAGATAATGTTCGTTTCCTTGAGACTCGGCTACAAGAAGTTGCCCGAGAAAGCCGATGGAATTGATGCGGTGGTAGGACCGCCTAGACGGATTACCCGTCAGAGATTAATGATGAGGGTAGAGACCCTCGAGACCAAAACAGTACGGTCCGGCAACTTTGAACGAGGCAATAGCTCCTCGGGTTCTGTTGCCCCACATAGAGGAGCGTGTCGAAGAGTTGGACAGCTCCCAAAAAGCAATACTTCAGATGGTAACCGACCTATCTGAAGACTTTCGATCGGCCCTGGATGTCGTCAGAGCCGAGATAGCGGATGTGAGTGCGAGGGTGAATCTCACCATCCGAGCGGTAGGGAACCAAGCCCCACCTGGGGGCGCAGTGGCAGTAAGCCGAATAAAAATCCCAGAACCAAAACCCTTCTGTGGGGTGCGAGAAGCGAAAGCCTGGAAAATTTTATCTTCGACCTTGAGCAATACTTCAAGGCGACGAACACAGTGATGAAGAGTCGAAAGTCACAATAGCAACGATGCATCTAATTGAAGATGCAAAACTGTGGTGGAGATCACGATTTACAGACATACAGGAAGGAACGTTGCACTATTGATACTTGGGATAGATTGAAACAAGAACTTCGTTCGCAGTTCTTCCCTGAAAATGTTGAGATCTTGGCTCTGACGAAAACTCAGAGAGCTAAAGCAAACAAGTAACATCAGGGACTACGTAAAACAGTTTGCAGGACTCATGTTGGACATACGAGATATGTCCGAAAAAAGACAAGGTCTTTTGCTTTGTGGAGGGGCTGAAACCGTGGGCAAAAGCAAAACTATATGAACAGAGAGTACAGAATCTCCCCTCTGCCTATGCGGCAGCTGAACGACTATACGACCTTAGCACTGACTCACAAGATGTGAGGAAGCAATCAACTTCCTCAAATGAGGAAAACAGAAATAGCCGTTCCAGCCCTCCCAGGTCTGGGGGAGGAGACAAGAACACAGGGGGGGACCGTAAATCATCCCAACCGAGATCAGGAAACAACTGGCGGGGGCCGCCATAACAGCATAACAATTACAATCGCCCCCTGTCTTGTTTCATATGTAGAGGGCCACACAGGGCCGCGTGAATGTCCAAATCAAACGCGTTCAGTGCTTTTCAAGCCACATTAGCCTCTACCTCCGGAGACGAGCCGAACTAGAGGAGACGGTAACCGAGCCAACGGCAGAAATTGAGAATCCCAGGATGGGGGCATTGAAATTTCTGTCTGCACTCAGAAGAATATGGGAAAGGCGACGGAGCACCTAGAGAAAGGTCTCATGTATGTGGACGCTTGGGTCAACCAAAGATCGGCCAAAACCACTATGGTTGACTCTGGGGCTACCCATAACTTCATGGCGGAAACGGAAGCTCGCCGCCTGAACTTGAATTGGGAAAGAGATGCAGGAAAGATGAAAGCTGTGAATTCCGCAGCCCTACCGATTTCGGGGATAGCGAAGAGAACTCCGGTAAAGTTAGGAGACTGGAAGGGCCTCGTCGACTTCGTGATTGTCAAGATGGATGATTTGATGTGGTACTTGGGATGGAATTCCTACTTGAACATAAAGTCATACCAGTGCCCCTCGCCAAATGCTTAGTCATTACCGGATCTACACCACCGTAGTCCAAGCAAGTATCAAGCGGCCAAATGAGTGAGAAATGATCTCAGCCCTCCAATTGAAGAGGGGCCCGGCCCACGACGAACCCACGTTCATGACCATCCCAGTAGAATCGGTTGAGTCCGCTGAAGAGGAGATCCCCCAAGACGATCTATTTGTCTTGGAAGAGTATCGGGACGTCAGGCTGAGAAGCTTGCCCAAGTCCCTACCCCACGAAGGGGGAATGACCATGAGGTCGAGTTGTTGCCAGGGGGCAAAGCCGCCTGCCAGGAAGGCATATCAGATGGCCCGCCCGAATTGGCTGAGCGTCGAAAACAGTCAGACGAGTTGTTAGGTATGGCTCAGCTTAGCTTCAATATCCAGCAGAGTTCCGCGATCGGAAAGGCGGCCCTCGAAGTGTGCGACAGACAGCCACTCAGGCCACACTTGGTGGACCACCCTTATGCAGGCAGAAGTCCTCAGACACATAACTTCACTAAAGAGTGGAGCAAAACCCCTGAGATAGCTCGCGCCTACCTAGAAAGAGCATCAAGGAGAGTGAAGAAATGGGCTGGTAAGAAGCAGAGGGCCCTTGAGTTTCAAGCTGGGGACAAGGTCCTGATCAAGCTACGACCGGGACAGTTTCAGTTCCGAGGCCAGAGAGACCAACGGCTAGTAAGGAAATACGAAGGTCCAGTGAGGTAATTGAGAAGGTCGGGAGAACCTCATATAGGGTTCAGTTACCCTCATGGATGAAGATTCATTCTGTCATCGGTGTGAATCTCCTGAAGCCCTATCACCCGAACCCGAGGATGGACAGCGGAACATGCTAAGGCGCCCATCAGTCACGATGAAGAGTTTTGCTGAGAAAGAAGTTGCACAAATCTGGGTAAACGTACGCGCCGTAGTGGAAGCCCAGACGAGAACTGACAGAGTTCTTGGTGAAATGGAAGGATCTCCCCGATGAAGAGATCAGTTGGAGAGCGGGCCGAAGACTTGAAAAATGCGGCTCCGGCCATCGCAGGTTTTGAACAAGGTCGGTTGACGGGACGTCAACCAATTAAGTGGGGGAGAATGTAACGGTCATGCTTGTCCAGGGCCTGTTGCCCATGGCCGCATGCCCAATCCAACCCCCTTCTAGCATATTTTTCATGTCCTGTATTGTATTAGTTTAGTTAGCTTGCTTTCTTTACATTTTCATTGTAAGTGACCACTCGCCCTTTTGCATATGCAAGGGCGCCAGTTGGCTTTTTTGTTCAGAATGCACTATATGGGGATAAGACTAACCATCATTTCCTCATACCCGGAGTAGTACTCTATAAAGCCGTTGTTGTTGCTTATTGCTTTCTAGTCTACTACAATCTTTCTTTCTTTATTCACACTCACAAATCTTCTTACGAAAACCTTTTCTCCAAACCCGTTTTCTAAAACCGTTTTCCCTAAAACGGGGGTGGAGGTTGCAAGAGGCACTCGGTGTGCCATCGCAGTCCGTAATCGAGTTGGCTGGCTTGTTCGTGAGCGGGAACAAGTGCCGCACAATCGCTAAGAGAAGCTTCCGAAAGGGCAATTGTGACACAACGCACCCTCACCCTCAGTCTCCCTCTCTCCAAGTCTCCACGTCGGCCGCTGGACTCTCCGGTGGCAGTGACCATCTTCATTTCTTCTCTCAATGCACGTTTCCGGATGCTTCTGGTTCCATCTTTGTTCTCCATTCTTCACTTCTCTTCTCCTCCTCAGTCACACGCTTCCGGCTCCGTCTCCGATCTCCAAATATAGAGGTTCAAAGATGTAAGTGAAAGAAGTTGGAACAAAGCAAAGAGAGTTTGAATATGTTCTTTTCAACTCCATATATTTAATTTATTTTTTGTTATTGGGGTTATGTTCTTTTCAGTTCTAAGTATTTGTTTTTTCATTTTATTTTGGATGAACTTTGAATGAGATTTTGAATGAAATGTATTGAATTTTAGGTTGATTTAGAAATGTGATTAATTGGGTGATTATTGATAGATTTTGGTAACTAGAAAGAGCAAAAATAAGCAGGATAGAAGGAACAAAGAAGGCACAATTGTGGAGATATATATATATATATATATATATTTTTAAAAAAAAACAGTTTAAATCGAGCTGAACCAAACCAAACCTATTTTGGTTCAAAAACCGGAATCAATGGAACTTGGTTTTCAACGTTCTATTTTATGTAAACCAAGAGTTTTGATTCGGTCCTTAGTTAGGCCCAAAATCGAACCGAACTGACCGTACACACCCCTATTCGAATGAAATTAAATTTGATCACTTTCTTTATTTCTTTATTCTCTTGAGAGTTTTTTAAGCAACTTTTGAGATATAATTTGACAATGTTATAATAGATTGGAAGTGCAATAAAATCATAACTGTTGTGAACAGTGCACTACGAAAATAAGGATATGAAAAAATATAATATAATAATGATATATAATAAAATAAATAAATAACAAATAATAAATAAAATAACAAATAATAAATTTCTCAAACTTTCTCCAATCTTTTTGGATTGATCACCAATATGTGTGTCTTTCAAAACTCAACAAATGCTACTATTTATAAGCAATTTGGCAAGTAGAAGGGGTAATCTTGAGACATATGGACAACACATGTGATAATGGATAAGTGATATATAGCCAATGAACACTAATAATGGGCATCTACATTACATATAATTTAACATATTTATAGTACTCTCCTTAGATGTCCATTATATATGAAATATACCTTGTCAAAACCTTACTAGGAAAAATCCAACGGGAAAAAATCGTAGTGAAGGAAAAAGAATACATTTTTCATATAATCTGATACTCTTAAAAAATATATTTACTCCCGCTCATGGAAACATCACTTGAGATCTCTGAGTCACCAAATTCCAGTATTATGCACTAGTTTTTAAAGGTCGTGGTAGGTAATGTCATTGTAAATAAGTATACTGGGTTATCTTTCGAACAATTTGTTGTATAGTGATGTCGCCATTTTCTTCAAGATCATGAGTATAGAAAAATGTCGGTGAAATATGTTTTGTTCTATATTCTTTAATATATCTTCCTTTAATTTGGAATGTACATGTTGTGTTGCCTTCATATAATATCGTTGGAAGATTTTTACTGGATGAAAAACCACATGTTCCATAAATGTGCTGCATCATTGATCTTAGCTATTCATATTCTCGACTAGTCTCGTGAATTGCAAGAATTTTAGCATGATTTGAGGAAGTGACTGTTATGGTCTGTTTCACCGATCATCATGATATAGTAGTTCCTTCACACTATGAACAGATAACACGTTTGAGATCTAGCTTTGTATGGTCAGATAAATATCCAGAATCTGCATAATCAACTAGATCAAAATTTGATTTATTTGAATAAAACAAACCTATGTTGATCGTTCCTCAAAGATAACAAAGTATATGCTCAATTTCGTTTCAATGTTTTTTTTTTTGGAGAATAACTATATTTTGCTAATAAATTTATTGAAAATTCAATATCCGTTCTTGTATTATTAGCAAGATTCATAAGTGCACCAATTGCACTAAGATATGGTACTTCAGGATCAAGAAGTTCTTCATTATCATTTCGAGATTGAAATATATCTTTTTTTACATCTAGTGCGCGAACTTCCATTGGAATGTTCAATGGATGTGCTTTGTCCATATAAAATCTTTTCAAAACTTTTCTTGTATAAGTTGACTGATGAACAAATATCTCATCTACTAAATACTCAATTTGCAATCTAAGGAAAAATTTTGTTTTTTTGAAATCTTTCATCTCAATTTTCTTAAGATATTCTATTGCTTTTGAAAACTCTTCAGAAGTCCTAATTATATTTAAGTCATCAACATATACAGTTATAATAGTAAATCCCAACTGTGATTTATTTATAAAAACACATGGACATATTGTATTGTTTTATATTCTTCTTTCAACAAATATCTACTCATGCAATTGTACCACATTCGCCCTGATTGGTTCAATCCATATAGCGATCTCTGTAACTTTATTGAATACAATTCCCGAAAATTTGATTTATATGATTCAGGTACCTTAAATCCTTTTGGGATTCTCATATAAATATCATTAGCAAGAGATCCATATAAATATGTTGTGACTACATACATAAGATGCATATCCATACTTTCATACACAGACAAACCAATTAAATATCTTAGTCTAATTGCATCCAACATCGGAGAATACGTCTCCTCATAATCAATAACAAGTCTTTGTGAAAAATCTTGTGCAACTAGTCTTGCTCTATATCTTGTGATCTCATTATTTTTATTTCTTTTTTTTTTTATAAATACCCATTTGTATCCCATGGATCTGACACTTTCTGGTGTTTAAACTATTGGTCCAAAAAATCGACGTTAAAGTGAATTTAATTCTGCCTTGATTGCTTATTTTCATTGAAGTCAATCTTTTCTATGTCGACATTCTTCAACAGATTTTGGTTCGGAATCCTCATTTTCAGATATAATATCAAGAGCAACGTTATACGCAAAAATGTTGTCGATAACTACATGAGTTTGGTTCCATCTTTTCTATTCATGACATAGTTTATTGAAATCTTATTACTATCTTTATGTATTTCACCTTCCTCATTAGTCATGTCATGAATTTCTTCATGGGTATTTACATCCTCAACCAAGTTTTCTTGACTATTAATTATTTTTCATTTTCAAGGATTTTTATCTTTGGAACCCACTGGTCTGCCACGCTTCTGACGTGTTCTAAACTCATTAGTGACAACTTGCTGTGTTAGGATATCAATTTTCGATAAAACATTTGTAGCTGGTATATGTGACTTAGTTGCTTTCTTTACATCTATAAATGGATCTGGTAACTGATTTGCTATATTTTGCAAATGAATTATCTTATGAACTTCAAGATCACATCGATTTGTACGAGGATCTAAATGAGACAATAACGATGCATTATATGTCATTTCTTTTTCCAACTTCTTAGTTCCTCCACTTAATGTTGGAAAATTTGTCTCATTAAAATGACAATCAACAAATCATGCACTAAATACATCACCCGTCGGGGGTTCAAGATATTTGATAATTGATGGGAAATCATATCTAGTATATATTCCTAACCTCCTTTAAGAACCCATCTTAGCACATTGTGGTGGAGCAATTGAAACATATATTGTACATCAAAAAATTCTCAAATGAGAAATATTTGGCTCGTGACCATAAACTGTTCTAATAGTGAGTACTTATGATAAGATACTGGGTAATGCACACAAGTGAAATTGCATGCAAAATAGAATGTCTCAGGAAGCTTAACTCTCATAAGCAATGGTCTAGCAATAACTGCAAACATTTTATGAATGATTCCGCCAAACCATTTTGTGTTTGAACATGAGCTACTGAGTGTTCAACATGTTGGATCGATATGGCAACCCTAGAGGGGTGAATAGGGTTTAATTATTTTTTTTTTTAAATTAACCCAATCAAACTAATTAATACATTTTTTTATTATAATAAGAAAATTCAAATTATGCAACAAATAAGATGACAAAAAATGTGATAATTTAATTCTATCAAATTTTAGCAAATAAATAAGAACAAACTAAAACATACAATAAATTACTTAAATTAATTTTAAAAAAAAGGACAGAGCTAGAGAAGACCACCGTAATTTTTATAGTGGTTCGGTCAAACTCGACCTACTCCACTCCCCAAGCGCCTCTTGGGAATTTGAATAAAATCTTTCCGACTCTTTCCACTGATTAGAACCTAAACGTTACACCACCGCTCCTTTTATGGGTTCAAGAGCAAACCCGATCCTTTCCACGGTTTAGGATCAAACCGTTACAAATGTTGGAATTTTTGAAGAACACAATACAACTCTCACTAAAGTGGATTTACAAGTTTAAGCACTCAACAAGTTTATCCTCACAATACAATAACACTCCCTCAAGAATAAGATTAAAAAAAAAATTGGGAACTTAGAGAGAGCAACAATGGAACTTTTGAGTTTTGGAAGATTATGAAATGTAAAATTTGTTTGTTTTAAAATTTGGAGAGGAAGATGGTTTATATAGGGATGGAAAAATTTTTAGAAATCACAATTAATTTGGACCATTGGATTTTGGAAAAGAAAAATCAATAGTGGAGATTTTAAATTAAACTAGTCATTAGATACAAACAAAATATAATATTAAATTCCGTTTCTTTTGAAATTCATTTTCTTTTTAAAATTAATCCAAAAAATAAAAACATACCATGTAACCGTTAGACACAAACATAAAATAATATTAAATTCATTTTCCTTTTAATTTATTTTCTTTTTAAATTCATTCTCTTTAAAGTCAATCCAAAAATAAAAAAACATACCATGTGTAAAAAAAACTAGCAGTTAGACACAAACATAAAATAATATTAAATTTATTTTCCTTTTAAATTTCTTTTAAATTTCATTTTTTTAAAATTTTAAATCAATCCAAAAATCAAAAGTCCATCATATGTTAATCTCTTCATAATCACTATTCAACCAATATGCTGCCACATGTCTACATGCAAATGGTCTGGTTATGCCATGTCATCCACCACGATATTTTCTCTATAGAATTGTTTCGGTCATATCGTCTTCGTTTTAGCTCCGATTTGAGTGATTCAAGAGGTGTTGGAATCGTTGTTCCGAGCTCTACACTATGGACATATTAAAACACTAAGATTTTAAGTAATTAAAAATTGAGTTT
>NC_052352.1:36527949-36604548 GCF_009727055.1 Benincasa hispida
GCAAATGATGCCCGGGATGTGGTTAGCATGCTTAACAAAAGGTGCTTGGCGGGAAAAATGGTCGGCTTCGGTCGGCAGGAAATAATGGTTGGCTTCGGTCGGAGGGAAATAATAGTCGGTGACGACCGACGGGAAATATGGTCAAGTACCTAAGCATTGCTAGCGGAATAAATAAAATGATCGATGTGCACATTAGCGGGAATTGAGGTCATAGGAAGCTTTCCATAGATGATTGTATTGATTGATGATATGATATACATGCTACGTGTATACACTTCCGGAGGGTTTTTACGGTTGTCATTGTAAACTTTGTTGTTAAGTCCTTAAGTTGTATAAACGTTATTTCACTATCACAATAAAAGATGGGCCTACTTAATCCGTTATAATTTATCTCCTTGACTTAATCATTCCGCTATGTATAAGTTATAGTACAGTATCAGAGTTATTCCACAAGAATCATTAGGCAGTAAGTGTCAGCTCAAGGGTTGATAACTGCTGCAGTCGCATCCCTCTCCTAGGCTAAGAAGGTGGTCTGGGGGCGGGGTGTGACAAATGTCTTATCTAATATATTAGCATCAGTAATTTTCTCTTCGCATAACAACAGTTTCAAACCAATTTTAAATAATGTAGAGTTGTAATCACTTATTGATTTGAAATATAAAATCATACCTCTCTTTGAAATTTTTCCACAAGATATGAGAATCTTTTATTGTAAGATACTTCATTTTCAATCCCTTGTGGAGATGATGACAAAGAAAAATCATAATTTTTGCTTTACCCTTACTAGATATTATATTTCCTTCTTTAATATTCTCTCCAAGATTTATAGCATCCAGTTGTATTTTGGCATCAAGTACCTTTAGGACCTACCTTTAGCGAAAGCGGTAGAAGCTCGTGCTGATAATGTGTTGTAAATTTGAGGAGCACAAGGTGCACAACAAGAACACAAATATAGAGAAAATATATTATAATAATAATATATAATATAATATAATATATAAATATATAAATAAATAACATAACATAAAGTAAATAAAATAACAAAGAATGGATTTCTCCACTTTCTCCAATATTTTTGGATTGATCACCAATATGTGTGTCTTTCAAAACCTATAAAATACCACTAGCAATTTGGCAAGTAGGAGGTAGATTATATGGACACTAATAGTGTATAATCTTGAGACACATGGATAACACACAGGGGTAATAGATAAGTGACACGTGGCCAATGGACATTAATAATGGGCATCTCCTCCTCCTCGTAATCTTGAGACACATGGATAACACACGGGGTAATAGATTAGTGACACATGGCCAATGAACATTAATAATGGGCATCTCCTCGTCGTCGTCGTCGTCGTCCTTCTTCTTCTTTCGATTCCCTTCTAAATTGTTATTTATTTGAATTTTGTTCTTGTGAATTTTGTAGTTTGATTTTTCTTGTTTTCAATTATTTAGGATTCGATCATTTTATTTTGTTTTCTCTGGTTTTGAAGTTAATGTATTGCAATTAGCCATCCATGGTTTCTTGTTATTCTTCTTTTTTATGCAGGAAGTGTTCGAGTTTATATGAGTTCAATTTTTAATTTCGTCCTAAATTGTTCGCGTTTAATTGAAAGTTGAGATAATATTTTTTTTTCTCATATAATGGCTGATGATATGAGGAATTTAACTTGGTGTATGATTGTTCTCTTTCTTTCTTTCTTTTTTTTTTTTAAAAAAAATTTAGAGTTGATTTTGATTTCAGACATTGATTTTGTTCTATGTTTTATATTGGTTCTGTTTTGCTTTTATATAGTATATCAGCGGCGTGCTATACTTATAGTACATGTATTAGTGAATTAATATACTTACTTTCAAATTTGAGTTATAACTTATTGTATATTTTATATTTTTGCAGTTTGATGCCGTTGTGGTTAATCTTCTAGTAACTATTTTTTATAGTGGTCAAGGGGATGATCAACAGAGCTATGTGGATTACAGAATTAATTGTGTTATGGTTGGTGGAGAGGCGATGTTTAATTCTTTTGTTAACTTGATACGTAAATAAATTCATATTGAGTAATCTATTGAATTTTCAGTTTTGTTGGATATAGGTAGTAATGGTGTTCAACATGTTCTTAAGATTGTTGAAGGAAAAGATATATCTTGGTTTTTACATTGGTTAAGTATCAATGTACCAAACATCCTTTAGTCGCTAATGTTGTAAATACAATTTTTGATGTTTCATTTGGTGGTTCTTCTTCTTCTTGCATAGTTGAGGCTAATTTGGGAGGTGAATTAGCCATTTTTAGATCCAATTTACATTGGTTAAAGATGAGTTGGCTTTTAAGGAGAATGATTATTTTGCAGTAAAGAAATTTTGTTGAAGTCATTTTGTTCTATAACTGTCAAGTCTAATTTTGAGTTTAGGATTTTGATATCCAATCCAAATCTATTGAGTTGGAATGTACTCAAGGTGGTTGTCATTGATTTTTTAGAGCATCATGTTATAAAAATAGCGAATTATGGATAATTCGAAAGTATATTAGTGATCATAACTCGATGATTGTTCGTCTTCTTATAAACAAGCATCTTCACAATTTATTAGTCAATGTATGGTTGAGAATTTAAGATATAACTATGACCATTCAACATCAAAAGATATCATGTATTACATGCGTATGAATTATGGGGTTTCTGTTAGTTATTATAAGGCTTGGAGGACAAGAGAATATGAAGTTGTTGAAAATAGACTCCAATGATTCTTATGCTTTGGTTCTAAAGTTCTTTTTAAAGCTAAAAGAAATAAATCCATGTTTTACCCCTTGATTTAGTATATTGTTCAATTTATTTGTTTTTATAATATCAATATATTTGTGTTTAGTATTTTACTTATATAATTAATATACTGGATAGTTGTTATATCAGTCTACTGGTATACTACTGATAACTGGCAGAAATGCCAGTTATTATAAGCCTTTTTTTTAGAATCATGAGGGCTAATAAGTAGAAAATGTGGTGATAATACTTAGCATTTGCAAAAAATTGAGTTTTGCGTTGATTAACACCTAAATCCTCACTGGCCCCAATATTATATGTTACTCCATGCCAAAGTGTTTATTTTTGTGGCTATCGTAGGAATCAAATGCATGCGTTTGAAATAAGTAATCGCAGACAAACGCATGCACTGAAGCCAGGCGATCACAAAGACAAACGCACGCATTGAAATTTGGATCGCATGCATCCATTACATGGAAGTTGTGGTGATCGCATGTGTCCATTTCATGGAAGTTGCGGTGATCGAATGCATCCATTGCAAGAAAATTACGGTGATCAAGCGAATGCGGTGATCAATTGGGAATTGCAGAGTTTGCATTGTTCCTAGAGATAGGTAAGAGATGGAACGCACTAAAACAAAGTTTGCATTGTTCCTAGAGATAGGCACAATCTTATGCTCAACGCAACCATGCACTATAGAGATATAGTCATGCGGCTGACCAGCGAGAGGTGTGTGATGCATTAGTGCAATGAGTTGGGATTACTCGGGCGATTTAAGATAATAAACATTACTATGCATTAATGGTTGTTGTATATCTACTTATTCTCATCGCAAGTCTTCTATTGCTCAATCTGTTTAGTTAGGAGTAGGAATAGTGTGTAAATCCATTAAACTTCTTTTTATTTTTCTTTTCATTGCCTCAAACGCATTGCTTCACAAGCATTATTGAGTGACAAGTCCCTGTGTTCGACCTTAGATTACCCGAGAAACTTGCGTTCGTGTTATACTTGGCGTGCGAATGCAAGAAATTTTGTGATAGGAACGCGTGGTCATTGCATATTAGATTAACGCATTTTCATTCCGACGCATGACCTCAGACGCATGGGCGCAAACGCATATGCCATGTCTAACGCATGCTTGCATGTACAACCTCATCTGTCCCTAATATAATTTCCCTTCCAATCAACAAGTTTTTGGCACCGTTGCCGGGGAATTGGCAGCTAATGTTTTGTGAAGTTTTGTGTTTTCGCAGGCACCCTTTCAATCTTAGGCGTGTTGTAGATTGTGCGACCAAGCTGCAAACAATATTTGAAGTATAGGCGATGCGTCGAAAGTCAAATATTGACCCCGAGATAGAAAGGCTATCTGTCACATGAGTTGGAAGCAGTTTTAGGCGCATGTCAACTATCATGCGTCCAACAATTGCTGAAAGCTCTAATGGTCAGGGCGACTCCTTGACCCGAGCAGTTGAGAACCATCTCCTGCATGGGAGATTCCTTGCGGTGATAACATTCCAATTTCTCCATGGACGTTTTCCACTCTATCTTTATGTTGCTTTCTTAGTTTAGTTTATTATTTTTATTTATTGTTATTTTGGATATGCGGCTGCTTCCTTGGTTGTGGTGCGTTTGCTTCTTGTAAGTGCGATAATAACTCTCCTCGATACGCAGTTACAACAGAACAATCCTCTACATCCTTCAATGCATGGCTTCAATCACATGAATTCCAACGCATTGTCGCATGCATTGTTCTACTTGAGGTTCTGTTCTTGTTATCTTTTATGCCTTTTCCTTTTGAAATTCTCTTTGTCTGATTATGTCTTTGCAATGCATCTATAATGATACAAATAATTCACCGTATCCTCTAACTAGTATCGCAAGGGTCTCCATACCTTTAATAGCTTCTTCAAATTGTGAAAGTCTATAGTTTTATTGTGTGTAAACCCTTGCTCAAACATTTGTTATCATATTCCTGTTGAGCTTGTTTTTAGCTTGCAGTGAGAATGCTTCCACCCTCTAAGTTTAGGGGTGGCAGCGGTCTCGGAGAATTGCATTCATCACATTGCAGTCATTTTCTTAAAAAAAAAACAATAAATAAATAAATAATGTAAATAACTGCTCCACTGTCAATACAATGGGGAAACCCATGTTGATAAGAGTTGAGTTGTGAAAGGTACTTACCCGTAGTTGGATGTCCGCATGACACTAGTGGGGGTAAGCCAAAACGAAGGTAAGTCGCCAGGATCAATGCATAAGCGCAACTCCTCTGTCTGGCGCAAGCCAAATTAAGCAAGACATGAGTTTAGTTGAATATGGAACGCAACTGAAGTTGGATGCCCGCATGACACACGTGGGGGTAAGCCAAAACGAAGAGTGTAACCAGGTTCAACGTCGCATTCGAATAAGTAATCGCATAATCTGGAATTATTTTGAACGAAAGCATTCTCAAGAGCTGATCGCAAAGTTGCGGTGAATGAATAAAAAGTTTTTTTAAAAGGCTTGTCGAATTTAACTTAGAAAAGATTTCTTTGGAGAAGCAGCCGAAGTGGAGGAGAGCATTGCGTCCATAGTCAGAGGCACGAGTAAATTATATTCTAAGAAGATGGTCATCGCAAAGAGATGCCGGAAGGTGAGTTAAGAATTTCTTGAGTATAACGCATGCTTGAGGAAAAACATGATTCTAAGTTTGGGGGGGGGAAGGGGGTGATAACTGGTAGAAATGTCAGTTATTATAAGCCTTTTGTTTAGAATCATGAGAGCTAATAAGTAGAAAATGCGGTGATAATACTTAGCATTTGTGAAAATTTGAGTTTTGCGTCGATTAGCACCTAAATCCTCACTGACCCCAATATTATGCGTTACTCCATACCAAAGTGTCTATTTTGTAGCTATCGCAGGAATCAAATGCATGTGTTTGAAATAAGAAATCGCAGACAAACGCATACGCTGAAAGTTGGATCGCATGCATCCATCACATGGAAGTTGCGGTGATCGCATGCGTCCATCGCATGGAAGTTGCGGTGATCGAATGCGTCCATTGCATGAAAGTTGCAGTGATCATGCGAATGCGGTGATCAATTGGGAATTGCAGCCACAAAATGACAACCATAATAGAAGAACCATCGCAAGATGGGTAGAACGCGTTAATGCATCAACAAAATAAGATGATGTAACATTGCCCATACCGCGATAAAAGCAGTAGTGAGCCATAACGCAATCATGATAGCTGTCAGCGTTTAAACTTTATAAATAGACTTTTGGACCTTCATTTCAAGATATCCGAACTTCTGCATCAAGGCAGAAGTTTGTGATCACAAATGAGAGCTTGAACAAGATTTTCAGTGAGAATTCTTCACCTCCACAAACCAAACCAAGTGACGACCGGAGCTTTTGCCAGAGATAGAACTCGAGAGAGACATCTCCACCATTCATCCATGGCACCACGGCAGCCTTGACGCCGAGTCCTTCAATTCTCGTATTGTATTACATTTTAGCTTAAGATATTAAGACAAATTGAATTCAATGCATCTCTTGATTCCTTCAATGCCATCTTCTTCATCATCTTTATTTCTATAATTGCTTATCTTCAGCGTTTATTTATCAAAGGCGATCGCATACTTTATTGTGTAGCCTAGAAATAGGACGCATGTAGCAACCCATCGAGAGGTGTGCATTGTGCAAGTATAGTGATATAATCCTCTTTGCTTGGTGAAAGGCTGTAGCAATGTTTGTCTATGGGTTGTTGCATTGCTTATCTATAAGTTAAATAGTCGCGTCTAACTGCCTGAGAAGGTAAGAGATGGAACGCACTAAAGTAAAGTTTGCATTGTTCCTAGAGATAGGCACAATCATATGCTCGACGCAACCATGCACTATAGAGATAGTCATGCGGCTGACCACTGAGAGGTGTGCGATGCATTAGTGCAATGAGTTGGGATTACTTGGGCAATTTAAGATAATAAACATTACTATGTGTTAATGGTTGTTGTGTATGTACCTATTCTCATCGCAAGTCTTCTATTGCTCAATCTGTTTAGTTAGGAGTAGGAATAGTGTGTAAATCCATTAAACTTCTTTTTATTTTTCTTTTCATTGCCTCAAACGTATTGCTTCACAAGCATTATTGAGTGACAAGTCCCTATGTTCGACCTTAGATTACCTGAAAAACTTGCTTCGCGTTATACTTGCCGTGAGCGTAAGAAAACTTGTGATAGGAACGCGTGGTCATTACATACTAGATTAACGCATTTTCATTCCGACGCATGACCTCAGATGCATGGGCGCAAACGCAAAAGCCATGTCTAACGCATGCTTGCATGTACAACCCCATCCATCCCTAATATAATTTTCCTTCCAATCAACAACTACGAAATACAAAATATATCAGTTTTGCTATTAAATTCCTTCTTTTGTTTTTTTTGCAGGTTCATTTACTGCATATGAAACATATTCAAATGGATGTTTTAAATATTGTTTCATGATTATTGGATCATCAACTAAAGGTTGGAGATATTGTAGACCAAATATATCTGTTGATGAGACATTTTTAAAGTGTAAGTACGGTGGAACTAACTGTGTCAATGATGAATCGTAATACTCAAATTTTCCCTCTTACTTTAGTATAGTAGATTTAGAGAATGATGCTTCTTGAAGATGGTTTTTTTAGCATTTATACTTTCTTTGGAAGAGCGATAAATATTAGTTATTATGTTTTTTTTATAGACATATAAATATTCCAAAGGGAGTTTTAAATGTGTTTCCATCGGTTAAATATTGTGTTAAGTGTTAAGATGTCATTCAAAGACTCTTTAATCGATAAGCTTTTTGGTCAATGTACACGTGCTTACACAAATAAACGATTTTGAGTTGTATATGAGATAGATAGAATTAATATACCCATCTATTAGAGGATGTCTTCGAAAAGTTGGTTTTGAGATATGGTCGAGTGTAAAGATGTCCATTTAACCCGCGGGGCCGACAGAGACTCGCCTCAAATGGGGTGGGGAATCCTCAAATACATCGAGAATGTGGGAGGGAGTGGGGAGTTTTTTCCCATTTACCTTTTAGGGCCAGGGTCGGGGAATATATTCCCACGTCTCTGGCCCCGACCCCACCCGCCCTGAGTAATAATATTGTATATATATTTATATGCTATCATTAATGTATTAATTATTATTCTGTTATTCTTAATATATAATATATAATATATTTATTCTTTATGGAACCTTAACTCTAAGCAAGTTGCCTCTAACTCAATCTCATGCTTCACTCAAGGTCATGCCCTTACCCTCACCCAGCAGCCAGCGATTTTGCCTCTCATGATTTTGTCTCTCTTGCTTCTTCGACGGTCATCCCCGGTGAAGGTCCAATGTGGAATCGAGGATCGGTCCCAAATTCCACTTTTATAGAATACAAAATTTTACATAATCAAGCAGAAAAATTATGCATTAAATTTAAATTTACAACATGCAATATGAAATTGAGATAAGGAGATTACAAACTTACCTCTTGAAGATCAACTTCTTCACGTAATTCATTTTCTTCGGAATTGATACGTGCTGCAACAATCTTGAAACCCTAATTGGCCACCACCAATCATAACCTCCTATATTCTCTATTGAGATGAGAATCACTAAGAAGTTTCGTAGGCTCTAGAATTTTGGAAGAGATGAGAAAAATTTGAGAGGGGTTGAGAGGGAAGGCGTGTTCTTTTCTGGGAGAAAAAATTTCTTGCAAAGACCGATCTGTATTTTTTTTTTCTTCCAATCAAATTTTGTGAAGAAGAAGAATAATCTCATAACTACACTACACTCACTTACTTAGTTGGAGAGAAATTAGGGGAGGAAGTATAATTAAATATTTGAATCATATTAAATTAAATTAAATTATATATAAGATCTCATTTATATCATTAATGATATTTAATATAGATCTCATTTGTATTAAATTCAATTATATGAATCAAAATCATATAATTAATATTTGAATCATATTCAAATATTTATTTTCTCTCAAATAAACTTTATATTATAATATATCAAATATATTATAATAATTATACCATATATAATTAAATTAAATTTATTATATCACATATAATTAATTCCCTCAATTAACTCAAATAAATTGATTATCATTAAATCCCCGTTGAGCTATAGAGGGGACCTCATGGACCTGTAGTATGAAGCTCTAATGGTACTTGTACTTGAATAATTAATTAAACTCCTTTTATTAAATTATAATTAAATTATTCAACATCCATTAACCGTCGGACACTCCACTAGAGACCGACAACTGCACTCTTCGCACTACAAATATATTTTTGTGTCCATTGGATATAACCAGTCAACAGTGCAATGACCTTTCACAAATTGTTCATAAGTATAATTAGGCCAAAATTACCATTTTGCCCTTGTAGTTACATCTAACTCCTTAAGTATATGATCTTTCTAATGAACAATAAGTCATGGTCCAGCTATGACCAAACTCCTCTCGGACCAAGAGAGGGTGTGGTGCCATATTGTTCAAGCCCCGACATCAGCCCTTAATGGAATAATTTATCTACTTTTTTCGACATCGGGGAATGAGTGAATTCTGTTTTGTGTAGTTGTGTTCCCAGCTCTCTAATCAGATGAATCCCCAAAATAGTAGGCTTGTTGAGTCGACAATCTGGTCATTCTCGCTAATACAAATCAAAGGACCACCCTCGTAGGCATGAGTTCACAACTTACTCAGGGGTTGTTTGGGTCGCTGAGTTGAGATATGATGTCTGGTGTTCATATATCTGGGGAGTTCATATGTCTATGTTTGAGGTGTAAAGTTATTGGGTTTGAGTTCATATATTTGTGTTTGGGGTGCAGAGTTGAGTTCATATGTCTAGGTATCTAATGTAGCTTTTTTAACTCTAAATAATATGTTTTTATGATTACTATTTTTGTTTTGAAACTTTTTTATTCAATAATTTTACCCATCTTTGTATGAATAAAATGTGGATTGCAATTTTTTTCTTTTAATTTTTAAAAAATATCTTTCTTTCTTTCTTTCTTTCTTTCTTGGGCTATGAACAACAATTAACCTATTACATTTCTAGTAGAAATATTGGTAAATAAAATGAGAAACTAAAGCAAACTCAAAACTTTTGATTCTAGCTAATTTTTCTCTATGAATTTTATTATCAATTTCTTCTTTTTCTTCTTTTTCCTATTGTTGTTCTATATTTTTACTATGTCATGAATTTTTTTAAATTAAATCTCCCTATCATCGTAACAACTAATGGAATGTCACCACATTTCTTCAACAGTTTCACTTTCGTTTCCTCTAAATTTGGAGGATCATCAGAGAACAAATCTCTATTTTTCACGAATTCTTATTGGAAAATGTTTCAGATTTTTCTTAATATATTTTATAATTTTTTTTTGTTGTATGTTACATACTTTTCAACTATATATATACTTTCCGTCTAAATATTTTTAACACTCGTTTGATATGTGAATTCATTACGTATAAATATTGCACTTAATGTAGACAAAATAATATTTTTATATAATCAACAACCCTAAAACATACTTTAACAGTCATTGGTCTTATCGTAATCGGAAGTGGTTGTTGAAGTTGATTATTTAAGATGATTTTTACTGGAGTTTATAGTCGAACGTGGTTTGTCGGAGCCTGAAGTTGGTCACATGAAGGTGTATTGGAGTTGGTAATTGAAGTTTGTCATCAGAGGTAGTTTTCAAATCCTGAAGTTGGTCGAGCGAAAGTGGTCGTCGAATTTGATTATCGAATATGATTTTCCCTGAAGATTGTAGTCGGAGTCCGAAGTTAGTCGCATGAAGGTGGTATTAGAGATGGTTGTCGGATTTTTTCATCAAAGCCTCGAGTTGGTCGTCGGAGTTGCTTGCTCAAAGGTGATCATCGAAGGTGATTTTCATCGGAGTTTGTAGTCGGAGGTAGTTGTTGGAGCCTAAGAAGGTAGTTGTCAGAGTTGGGCATCGGAGTTTATTTATGGAGCCAATTGGTTGTCAGAGTTGGTAGCGCAAAAGTGGTCGTCGAAGTTGGGTCACCTGAAGTGGTTGTCGGAGTCCGAATTTTCGTTGTTGGAATTGTCATCGGAGGTGGTTGTCGGAGCCCGGAGTTAGTCGCTAGAGTTGTCACCGGAGGTGGTTGTCAAAGCCTGGGGTTGGCCGCCGAAGTTGTCATCAGAGGTGGTTGTTGGAACCCAGAGTTAGTTCTCGAAGTGTGGTAATGGCCGATGAGTGGAATCATCGAAAACATGGGAAGAATGGTGAGTTGGGTGAGTTGTGAAATATACCAACTCAATTCCACCAACATTTAAAGTTGGTGGGCCAAATAATGAGTTGTATATTATACTGACTCAATTCAACTCATGTTGGTGAGCCAAACATCCCGTAAGGATTCAGGTCATGTCACTTATGGTCATTCTGGTGAAATGCAAGTCTCAATTATGAACGGTGTTATATAATGAGACTAGTCATTTCGTGGTCTGATCTTATACAAACTCTTTTGTATAGAATACCTCTGCTCACATGTCTCCACATGAATGATCAAGATTAGATCATTTGTAGCATTTTACAACAATTATAACATCTAAAAAGTGGGTCGTACCTGTAGTGTCACCATGATAAGGTGTATCTAGTCTTATCCATCTACTACATACCATTTAGGTTATCACTTAAACATGGTCCACTTATATGTCTCTACATACATGTTTAAGCTACAAATGATATCCTTGGATGTTAGTTTATTGATTTGTGGGTTTAATGCTACTAGATGTCAAATAAAATATCTTATATTTTTATTAAATAAGTAAAATATTTGTACAATATAATTATAAACTACAAGACCCTACGGGATTTAGGGCATCAACCCTAACACTCGACGTCATCCAAAACCTCACTCAACTTCTTCGATTTCTTAGTTTTTACCCAACGTAGCCACCCTCGCTGCTTCGACGGTCATCCGCCGTTCGTTCAGTTCAAGTTTGCCGATGTCTTCCACATTCTACCAACATCACACCCAAGCCATAGATCTATTTCACGATATCAATGTCTTTCACGATTTTGGCGATTTCATCTATCGCGCTTTCGTCTTTCACGATTTCGACGTCACACCCTCACCCTTAGATCTGTTCGTTCATGGTTCGTTCACTTCAAGCCTAATCGTCGCCGTCTCCTCCCATCCAAGGTATGTTCGAATTCCACTAATTATTTTGGGAGTTGACCATAATTGTAGTAGCGTCCATTATATGATATGTCACAATGAGATTATTTTGAGAGCTATTGTCATGCTTTTTTTTTTTATCATCTTTATTTCATAGCAGTCGATTGAAGAAGAATAGGAAATGAATGTTTTTTCTTAAATCTTCATCTTAGATTTGTAGGAAATGGTTGTTAATAGTAGAAAATAGCTCAAAACAGTAGTAAAAACATGAAAAGATAATAGCAAGAAGAAGTTGACAAAAACAAAATTTCATTACACTTTTGAGGAAGAATTTGTGATATTTTGAAGAATAATTAACTTGAGATTCATTCTTGTGAGTTTAATTTCTGATTTTACACTTAAACATGGAACAACTCAAGCATGGATAGGTTGGAAATTAGTTATGATTGCCCTATTGATAGAGTACACTAAGTTTAAATCTATATTGAAAGAAAATTTATTTTGGTAGTGGAGAATTTAAGTTTGTACCAAAAGAAAATTTGTTTGATAAGATCATCGCATTATGATATGATGACATTCCATCCGATCTTCGAATGTATAATAAAGCTATAAATTTTAGTTTCTCTTGATCCCATTTGTTTCACTGAATAATTTCTTGTAATAAGAATGATAATTACATCGATTAATTTATTTTCATAATTACAACGATTTGTAATTGTTACTATTTAACTATTTTTGGGTGAAAATGACTTTATCGTGTAATAATAAGTTAGAACAAGGCAGTTCAACTTCAACATCTATGAACATGAGTAAATCAAACCCAATGAATAGTCTTTCAAGTGATAATAATCAATCTACACCTATTACATTAGATAATGATGATAATAAAGAATTATTAAAACGTAATAGGTTGACATTGGCAGTATGGAACCATTATAAAAGACAAAAAATAAATGATACCATGAAAGCAATATGTAATTATTGTGGAAAAAAGTAGGGAGAAGAATCTAAAAATGGGACAAAACATTTACATGATCATTTCAAAATTTATCCCTTATGGAGACAAAGAGACATTAGGCAATTATGTTTGAGACTAGGGATGGCAAAATTCTCGACGAGGTCGGCTCCCCGACCCGATCGGGGTAGGGAATCCCCGATTTTACCGGGGACGGGGGTCAAACCAGGGATTTAAATTGAGTCCCCAGTCGGGGACGGGGCAAGGATGGGGCGAGGATCCCCGCCCCGTCCCTGATCCCGAACCCGATTCTTGTCCCCACCCCAATTTTTTTTAATTGTTAATATATATATAACAGCAACAACAACAACAACAACAATAATAACTGAAACAGTGTGTTTCAATTTTTTTTCTTTTATAATTTTAAAAATTTAATATAATAAATTTAATTTTTATTAATTTATAATAAAAAAAACATGTAATGTTTAGTTTAAACAACTATATGTAGTAATAATGCTTCTAAGAGTAAATCTGACCCTTTTTTATCCAAGAATAAAAGTATTCAAAAGAATAAGGACATTGAGAAGGGGAAGACTCCTGCTACACAGAAAGGGAAGAAGGTAGTTGCTAAAGAAAAAATTTTCATGGAAATAGGCATTGGAAAAGAAATTTCCCTAAATATATTGCCAGGAAGATAGCTGAAAAAGAAAAACAAGGTAAATTAGATTTATTAGTTATTGAAACATGTATAGTGGAGAATGAAGATTCTACCTGGATATAAGATTCAAGGGTCAATAATCATATTTGTTTTTCTTCTCAGGAAACTAGTTCCTGGAGGCAATTTGAAGAAGATGAGATTACTCTTCGGTTTGGATCAGGAGAGAATATCTCAGCGAAAGCAGTGGGAGCAGTTAAGTTAACTTTTGGAAATAGATATTTGTATTTAGAAAATGTTCTTTATATACCTTATTGTAAAAGAAATTTGATATCTATTTCCTGTTTGTTGGAACGTTTGTACAATGTAAATTTTGGTCATAATGAGGCATTCATTACAAAAAGAGGAGTACAAATCTATTCGCAAACTTAGAAAATAACTTATACAAGTTAAAACCATCTAAAGTTGAAGCTGTATATAACACAGAAATGTTTAAAACAGCTAGAACTCAAAGAAAAAGGCAATATATTTCTCAAAATACCTATCTTTGGCACTTGAGACTTGGTCACATTAATCTCAATTGAGTTGAGAGATTGGTTAAAAGTGGACTTCTAAACAAGTTAGAAGATAACTCTTTGTCTTTATGTGAGTCATGTCTCAAAGGAAAATGACAAAAGATCTTTTTGTGTAAAAGGTTTTCGAGCCAAAGAAACCTTAGAACTTGAGCATTCAGACCTCTGTTGACCGATGAGTGTTAAGGCATGGGGAGATTATGAATATTTCATTAGCTTTATTGATGATTATTCCAGGTACGGTTATATTTACCTAATTAATTATAAGTTTAAAGCTCTTGAAAAGTTCAAGGAATTTAAGACCGAGGTTGAGAACCAATTAGGTAAATATATTAAGACACTTCAATCAGATCGAGGTGGGGAGTATTTGGACTTGAAATTCCAAGACTATATGATAGAACACGGGATTCAATCACAAATCTCTGTATCGAGAATGCCTCAGCAGAACGGTGTATCTGAACGGAGAAACAGAACCTTGTTAGATATGGTTTAGTCCATGATGAGTTATGCTCGGTTGCCTAACTCGTTCTAGGGGTATGCAGTAGAGACTGCAACTTACATTTTGAATAACGTTCCCTCTAAGAGTGTTTCAGAAACATCTTGTGAGTTATGGACAGGGTGTAAAACTAGTTTACGTCATTTTCGGATCTGGGGTTGCCTAACACACATGTTGGTACAAAATACTAAGAAATTGGAACATCGTTCAAAATTATGCCTGTTTGTGGGTTACCCTAAAGGAACGAAAAGTGGTCAGTTTTATGATCCTTAAGATGATAAGATAATTGTATCGACAAACGCCACATTCCTAGAGGAAGACCACATACGAGATCATAAACCTCGCAATAAATTAGTATTCGAAGAGATTTCAAAAGATGCTACAGATGGATCAACAAAAGTTGTTGATTAGGCTCACTTATCAACAAGAGTTATTGATAGATCAAAAACATTTGGTCCATCACATCTTACTCAAGAGTTGAAAGAGCCTCGACGTAGTGGGAAGGTTGTGAGACAACTTGACCGCTATATGGGTTTAACTGAAATCGAAGTCACCATACCTGGTGATGGCTCAGAGGATCCATTAACTTATAAACAACAATAGTTCTTACATTGTATCAAATACAATATATCTATAGTTTCAAATTTTTTTTTTTTTTTATCACAAATGGCTTTTAATATAGATCACATTTATATTAACTTATATAATATGAATCCAATTCATATAATTAAAATTTCAATTATTTTCAAATATTTATTTTCTCTTAAATAAATTTTATATTATAATATATCAAATACATTATAACTACTATATCATAAAAATTAATTCCCTCAATAAATTTGAACAATTCAAATTAATCCAAAAACTGATTCTCATTTAGTCTATTGAGCTACCGAGGGAACCTCATGGACCTGTAGTTTGAAGCTCCAATGGTACGTGAATAATTTAATTGAAATTAAACTCTTTAATTAAATTATTCACCATCCATTAACTGTCGAGCACTCCACTAAAGATCGACTACTGCACTCTTTGCACTATAGATATATTTTTGTGTTCATTGGATATAACCAATCAACAGTACGATGACCCTTCACAAATTGCTCATAAGTACAACTGGACCAAAATAACAGTTTTGCATCTGTAGTTACATCTAACTCCTTAAGTACCACTGATCCTTCTAATGAACAATAAATCATAGTCCAACTATGATTAAACCCCGCTTGGGCCAGGAGAGGATGTGGCGCCACATTGTTCAAGCCCCGGAATCAACCTTTAAATGAGCAATTTATCTATTTGCCTCGACATTGGGGAAGGAGTGAATTCTTTCTTGTGTAGCTGTGTTCTTAGCTCCCCAATCAGACGAATTCCCAAAATGGTAGGCTTGTTGAGTCGTCGATCTGATCACTCTATCCATACAAATCAAAGAACCGTCCTCATAGGTTCAGTTCACAACTCATTCAAGATTCAAGTCATGTTACTTATGGTCATCCTAGTGAAACGTAAGTCTCTATTATGAACGACGTTATATAATGAGATTATACATTTCGTGGTCCGATCTTATACAAACTTATTTGTATAGAATATTCCCTCTCACATGTCTCCACATGAATAATCAGGAACAGATCATTTGTAGCACTTTACAATAATTGTACCACCTACAAAGCGGGCCATACTCGTAGTGTCACCAGGATAAGATATCCGACCTTATCCATCTACTACAAACCATTTAGGTTCACTTAAATATGATTCACCCGTATGTCTCTACATACATGTTTAAGCTACAAGATAACCCTGAATGTAAGTTTATTAGTTTGTGGTTAATGCAATTAATTTTGAAATAAAACATCAAATATTTTTTTACATGAATAAACTGTTTGTACAGTACAATTACAAACTATGGGAACCTCCGAGATTTAGTGCACCAACCCCAACAGAATCAACCTTATAACATAAGTTACCATTTTAATTAGCAACCATGGCTTAATAATAATGAGTCCAAATTTTAAATCAAGCCTTTTGGGTCTAAATTCAATTAACCAAATTACTCCAAAATAAAAACCAAAATCCAAAATCCAATTATGTTGGCCAACCAAACTTTAACAATTTTCCAACATTAATAGCTTAAATCTCCACAATTATTCTTAATCCAAAAAGTAACCAACCAACTACTCACTCAAAACTTACCAAACTTTAACAATTTTCTATCGAAAATTGGTCTGTTCCTTGATGGGCAATGTCCCAAATCTTCCAAATCTTAATTCTGAAAGTCCAAACACAATGGGTCTTAACCCAATTGATCCCAAAACAAAGCGACACCCAAAATCTTCCAAGAAAAACTCTCAAACTCAAATCTAACCAAAAATCCAAGAATCTGGCAAATAAAGGAGGTTGTTGACGAAGCTAATGGCGTGCGACGGCGCTTGGCAGATGTCGGCGATGGACGGTTGGCACAGCATTAGTTGTGACAGAAGGGACCGACAACTAGTGTGGACGACGAATGGAGCTTCCCACGCGAGTGACGACAGTAGCGGCTTCACGGTGATCTTGGATCTGGAGCGAACGGTTGAAGAAACGCAAACATATCTGGTAGACTCTAACGTCAAGACGGCTTCAGGTTCGATCGGTGAACGGCGGCATCAGACAGTTGAAGAAACCAGGCGAGCGGCGGCTAGGGTTGAAACTAGAGTGGGAGCATGAACGAAAACGTAAAAAAATTGGGGGGGGGGGGGAGGCAGGGGAGGGGGGGAGGGGCGGAGGGGGGGGGGGGAAGGGGGCGGCGGGGGTTGTGGTGCCAGTTTCACCAGGGAGAGAGAGAGAATTTTATTTACTTTTTTTTTTTTTCTAATTTTCATGGACAATTAGGAAAAATGGCCTATTGGAGGTTTTATTTTGGAAAAAATGACCCTTCTAAAAAGAATGTGTTTTTTTACCCCTTATAGGTAGGAAAAGAACATTATAGCCTTTTTTAGGAAAAAGATTCAAAACCTCAATCTCTCCCTCCATGATCGTTTTCTTGCAACCCTTGAAATTCTTTTCAAAACTCCTTACAACTCCTCACAATTTTTCTTCAATATTTCGGTTCACCATCTTTAAGTTCATCAGTACATCTTCATTAAGTAAGTATTTATGCACATTTTGGGGGTTTTGGTTTTGGATTTTTTGACATCTTGATTTTATGGGTTTTCATAATTTTTTTCTTTGTTATTTATTTGTTAAAAAACATTGCATTTTAGAATGATTTTGAGGCCTATAGATAGTATATGAGTTGAAACCGTATTTTTGCTTTAAACTCCGATTTTCGAACTTTCATCTCCAATTTGATGAAGCTCGATTTGGATTCTTTAGATATTCACCAGGTGGACAGCTAGGTGGGGGAAATTGTGACTGGATGACATTGGGAAGGGACCAGGAAGGATTAACCAGGAAGAAGGATGGGTTGGGTGAGATGAGGCGAGACTGGGCTAGTTTGAGAGAGAGATGGATTGGGAAGGGGCTTGATCGGGAAGGAACGTCTAGGTATGGGTTTGGTCCGGTCTCGGGACCGACTGGGTATGAGGCCAGGCTTTGGGAACGGGGTGAGACCGAGTAAGAAGAGGGAGGGATGGTCGGGCTAGTTTGTGGCCCGTCCCGAGACCGGTGGGGTATGGGGCTAGGCGACTTGGGAGACGAGGCGGGATCGGCCTCGACCAAAGAATAAGCTACTGGTTGAGAAGGGATGAAGAGGCGAGCAATCCAAAAAAATATAAGCTACTAGTTTTTGGCCTGACCCTTGGCCCAAGATCAGACAAAAAACCAATAGCTTATTTTCTAGACCGGACGACTGGGGAATGAGGAAGGGGCCGAACCGGGCAATCTTCAAACTTAACTACTGGTTTTTGGCCGAGTCCTGGGCCCTGTCGGGTATTGGGCTGGGCAAAAAACCAGTGACTTTTTTTATTTTTATTTTTAAATATTTTGACACATTGTTGTGTTGTGTTGATTTCTAATTTATCTATTTGAAGAAAAATGTAGAAACCAGAAATGAAGGTTCATCCTAATGATCATTTTCCTACAACCCTTTCATGTTGTTTCCATATAGGAAAGGCTATCCCTAAAATTAAGAAAAAACTAACTCTCACACAATTAGCCATATTTAGATAAACATATTTTGGTCCTCTCCTAGATACAAACATTATCTTCAATGGACCACTTATCCATTATATTTTTCTTCGAGAGGTAGAGGAACCTAGGAGAGATATTATCTATTTTAGTCTTATGGGGAATAAAGGGCCAAATGGAGTTTGACCTTATTATAAGACTAAAATATCAAAACACTTGAGTTTGAAAACAATGTAGATCTAGTGAAAATTGCATTGTTTTATTTTATTGAGTTTGTTATAATAGGTAGAGAGAGGAAAAAACAAATGGACTTTGAAAATTTAGCAATCATAGATGACCGGAATAGATTTTGTAATGAGAACTAGAGTAAGAAATTGTTTGGAAATACAATCAAACGATTTAAACAAGGACTTAAAGATAAAACACTGGCGTATAAGGGCAATGCAGATGGAAAACAACAGACGTACAATCTTTACGGGTTTCCCATGCTTTTTAGGTAATTTAGTTAATTTGATTTAATGAATATTCATTGAATTACACCACTAATACACACTTACATTTTATATAGGTATGGGCATACGAAACGATTTCATCATTATACGATCGCATTGCAAACAGATTGAATGATAATTCAATACCACGCATTTTGAGATGGTCATGCTCACATTCTCCTCCATGTGGAGTTATTAGAGACAAAGTCTTCGGGTCAGATGCAGTATGTTCCTTTTTTCTATTTTTGAGTTAGATTTCTTTTTTCATGATTACAGCTTCTTAGTTTATTTCTTCATGATTATAATTTTTTGTAGATAGATCGCATTGCAACTCGTTCCATCTGAGGAAAAGATTCAGTTTATGAACCGTGTTATGGAGCCACCCATCTTTCCAATTGAACCACCTGTACCACCTGCACCACCTCTACCTACAAATGATGGCAATGTTGCTGGACCACTAGAACTACCTCTACCCACAAATGATGACGATGTTGATGGACCTTCGAACACTAAGGAGGTTGATCATAGTGATAGTTAACAAAGCCATCACAGGAAGAACAAGAAGAAGCGGAAGAAGTATTTCAAATTGATTAAGTTAATCAAAGGTCTTGATCATCGCGTGGAAAGTAGAACGTGACTTAAAGAGCATTAAAAAGTTTGCGACGATTATCGAAGGTAAGGATATACCATTATGATCCTTGTTGTTTGTTCTCTTCATATGTAATTTATCCTATGTATTGATACCTATACATGCAGGGAAAAGACGTTGCTTGCACTAGAGGTGGAGACCATGGAGGTATGAGTGATCATACTGTGACAAATGATGGTGATAGGGATGGTCATTCTCATGGAGCTTTAGGTGCTGAAGGTGGTGATATGGTACCTGTGGTTCCAGGGGACGATGTTATAGATGAAGGGTCGAACATTGATGGACGAAAGGATGAGGTATGACCTCGTTAAAAAGTTAACGATCAAAACTATTGATGTAATATTGTCGTTGAAAAGTTAAGATATATCTCATGATCCTTGTTGTTTGTTCTTATCATCATTGTCTTCTATTTAGTATATAAGTAAAATTTTTGTTGTAATTCTGAATAATAATTGAAATTGTATTATTTCTTTGATTGTATAACACTATAATTGACATAGAAGTGTAGCCATCATCTATAAGTTCACAAGACTTTATTAATTGTATAGGTTGATCGAATAACACTATTCTTATTAATAATAATTAGCCATTATTTATTATGTAGGTTGTCGATATAAGTTCACAAGGCACAGAAAATCTAAATGTAATAGAAGGTCGTGGTGGCCGAATGAGGAAAATTTCTTGGGAATTAAATACACCGTGGAAAGACACAAGAAAGTATGGGAAGATGCAAAAAATGCAATAGAAGTACGATCCCCTCGTTGACATACCTGAGGATTTGAACATTAAATTTCAGAAGTAGATAGACAATGTAGACCCTGCTGTGATGATACGGAGGACTGCATATGCTCAAATGGATAAAAAATGGTTTTGTAGTCTGTTAACACCGTCCGAATGGATGAATGACGAGGTATATAACCTTTAATGAAGATTGTCGTGTGTATATAGGTGTCCCTATTGTTAGAGTTAGGAAATATACAACGGAAGAAAAACGGATCATTAAGCATTCTAATTCATTAATTTTGGCTTTGAATAAAACATGTTCATAAACTAAAAGGAGGGTTTCATGACATACATTTGAAGAAACACTTTAATCACGATTTTCAGCTATTATCTCTTTGAATTTTGCTCATGAACCACCTCAAAGCCTTTCCTACTATCCTCTAGGTGTCCTAAATTGAGTTATGGAACTCAAAATAAGCTTGGATTAGGGGAATTTGGAGGAAAATAACACTGGTTTACAACAGCTTGAAGAACTCTTATTCAAGAGAGATTTTTAGCCAAAATCAACCCTTTTATATGCCAAATTCCATTCAAATTTTTCAGTATATATTGCATGATCATGCAAGAATCATTGCTACATGAATTGCAGCTCATGCTTAGGAGATTGACCGAAATATCATGGTGGAATGTGTGTAAGCTTCTTGATTGGAAAGTGAAAATATCCCACTTTTGGGATTTTTCATTTTCCATTTCTTTTTCAATTTTGTTTTTCAAAATTAATTTCCAAAATTAATTTTCTTTTCAAAAATAAAATTTTATTAATTTTACAAAATTAATTCAATAATTAATTTATCTAATAAAATTAATAATAAATAATTAATTAAATAATTTAATTAATTATAACTAATTTAATATCAAAAATTAAATTAATTTATTACCAATTCAACTTTCTGAATCCCTATCCATGAATTCAATATCTAAATTATATTTAAATATTAATTGATTCTTCAATTTTGTTTAATTCTAAAATTAAACGCGTAATTATATCACATATAATTACTAATTCCCTTAATTCTAATTTGAATATTTCGAATCCACTTATCACGCTACTCTAAGGCTAATCTATTTGTGAGCTATTAAGGGACCTCGTGAACCTACAGATCATTGGCTCAAATGATCCGAGATTAATTCACTAAATTCTTTACACCGAATTAACCCCATTCGTTAACTACTGGATCACTCCACTAAAACCCAGAGTTGCACTCCCTTCACTATAGATATATTGTGTCCACTCAATATAACCATGATTAGTAAGTTAATCATTCACAGGTTGTTCGTAATAATGACTGGGTTAAATGGTTGTTTTACCCTCAAGATTACCTCTTGTTCTTTAAGTCCCACTGATCCTCTAATGAATAATTAGTTTATGATTCGATCATCAAACTGAGTCCCTCTCGGGCCAGTGAGAGGGCGGGGCCCCTTGTTCAAGACCTGGAAGTCAGCACTTAAGGGAACAACCTCTCTACTATCCCCAAAAGTGGGTAGGAATGAATTCCATCTTGCACCCTATGTCCCCAGCTATCTACCCCGTCTTACCTCTGAAATGGGAGGTTTATTGAGCCGACACTGTTGAGCCAACCCTCACCTATGAAAATCTAAGGATAATCCCGAATAAACATAAGTTTATAGTGAGCTCAGGATTAAGGTTAAGTTACCTAGGTCATCGCTTTAAAATAGTCAACCTTAAACAACGTTATAAAGTAAGAATGATTTATTTCTTGGTCCGATCTTGCGTAAACTCATTGCATATAATGCCCTCACTTCTCATGTCATGACATGTACGAATTAGGATCACTTCGTTTGTAGTACTTTACAACTCTTTGTAACAACTACATAGTGAGACGCATCCATAAGTGTTACCAGAATAAGACACCCAACCTTATTCATATACTATAGATCATTTTGACTATTTACTCGAACCTGATTCACTTTTATGTCTCCACGTAAAGTTCAAGTACTCATGTCATAGTCATGGATCTTTTAATTTATTGGATTTATTTCTAAAACGAAATAAACAATTCATATATTCAATAACAACTTATTGAATTTTCAGAATAAGTTTAATGTTTACAAACCATGAGTTTTAGGACATAAAATTCACTATTAAATACTCAACATTGTCATGCAGGTAATAGACACATTATTTATGTTCATAAAAACAAAACTGTAAGCCCAACCAGACTTGTATTGTTGAAAATTTGCCATAGTTGACATTGTAGTAATGGTACGTTATATACATTATCCCATAGGTTCATGCAATCAATGTTGTCTGAATTTCCCATTGCTTCAGAACTCCCTAAGACGCGATCAACATACTATTGATCGAAGTTAGGTGACGAACGTATTAAAGTACATCAATGGAACGTACAAACGCTTCTTCCCTTGCCCTTCATGCCTTGTCATAACTTAAACTCACATCATACACTTGTTTTATATCCTTCACAATGTCCTCCAGTCTATATGAACAACTAATGTCTTCAAATTTCGATGAAATTAAATATCCGAGAACCTAACTAGAAGCTTGTATATGATCGTTAGTTAATTTTTATTTCTACACGTGTGGACATTTTCATACTTAGAGATCTTAAATGTGTCACAATTTTTTAATTTAACGGCTCGAAGTCTCCATTTGCATTCTTCAACTAAGCATATAACTTTTTATAATGTTGTGTTTAACTTCTTCACCCTAAACTGAAAGTTACCTCTAATTGTTAGCATAGATAACTGCATCTTTAAATCCTTCTTAGATATAAATATGTTACCAACTTACACATCTTCAGAAGAATAAGACTGACCTGGCATGACGATTGTGCTACTAGATGGATGTGACAAGTCCGACCTATTGTATCTGATGAGCCTCCATAGTCCTCGATTGTTCATTCTTCTCCAAGCAGTGTATGGTGGGTATTGATCTTGGGTTCCTCTCCATCATCCTTCTCCCTCCAAGATCAATCATTGAAATATTGACCTTGGTCTACATCATCCCTTAAGTTATGAGTTGCAAAATTACTAGGCGACGAAGTAAGTGATGGGTTAAAATATGTGGAAAAAAATGGACTATCTGACTCTATCTTGCAATGTACTGGCCTAGATGTTGAAGGGATTTCTTCAACTCGTTAGATATGTGAATTTTTTGGATGAAATCCTTGATTACTTGAAAACTTTAGAAGCATAGATACGTAAAGGGGTATTATTGAGACCTCTTCCCATGTGAGAAATGTGTGTAGACCTTCATCATTCCAAATTACAAATGCAGGGGCTTTGGATCTCAATTGAAGTATACATTGTATAACAAGATTATAATAATCTGACATTATACCACTTATCTTATAAACTTTAGTCAAGAATTCATTATAGGTCATGCCGACCTCAATGTCACACCCTCGCAACTCTCCTCCATCGTAATCATTTTCCTTTTCATTCCAAACGCCACCGAAACAAATCCAAACACGAGGCATTTTCCTATAATTTATAACAAAAATGTATTAATGTAATGTAATTAAAGAAAAAGCAAAAAAAAAAACAAATGGCTCAATCGTCTACTCGGTCGGGTACAACACCAGGCAAAAAAAATGATTAGTTTTTGTATGCTTAGTTGGGCCAGAGTTAACTCTATGGGGCCCCGGACCAGTTCCAGCCTGCTTCCTATCCTATACATAGGAAATTCGGGTTAATAAACTAATTTCATACCCCGTGAAGACTGATCAGGAATCAAACTTATTCCAACAATTATTTTGTACCTAGTGAAGCCTGATTGGATAATTTCAACTCATTTGCTTTCTACCCGGTGACGACCCAGTAAAGCTCGGCTAGGAATCAAACTTATTCCAACAATTATTTTGTACTCGGTGAAGCCCGACTGGGTAATTTCAACTGCATCTTGCTTTCTATCCGGTGAAGCCCAACTGGGTATCTTAAAAAAAAAAAAAAAAAAAAAAAAAGCTTTTTTTTTTTTTTAATTTTTTTAAAATTTATAAATATCAAATGCAAGGCATTATAAAAAGAAAGAAAATAATCAACAAAGCAAGAATAAATTAAACTCCAAAAAGGTCGTTTATTATTGTCAATTTTTCCAGAAATTATTAAATTATTGAGTACATACAAAATGAAATACATACCTTCTTACAGAGTGTACAAAATTACAACTTCGTAAAATACAAGTTTTAGACTTGACGAATTTCGTTCTGGAATAATTTGGTAAAGAGAATTTTTTGTGGGATTGTAAACAAATCAAATTTGGTGGTGGAGAATTTTCTGTGTGAATATTTTTTTGTTATTGGTTTTTGGATAAATTAATTTTTTGTGAATAAATTTAGATGGATAATTTTTGGTAAATTAATTTGGTAAGTTAATTGTTGAAATTGGAAGTGGGAATTTAATAAGGGGCATAAGAGTAATTGAAATTTTTTGTATGAATAATTTTTTGTTAATGGTTTTTGGATAAATTAATGTTTTGTGAATAAATTTAGGTGGAGAATGTGAATTAATTTGGTAGTTTGGTGGTTGAAATTAAAAATGAGAATTTAATAAGGGCATAAGAGTAATTGTACGACCAATATTTAACTTGATTACATCATTTTCATCATCAAAAGGTAAAAAAAAAAACTTGTTTTTTAAAAATGGATAAAAAATACAATACCAACTTCCAATAGGTCATTTTCCCCAATTTTCCAATTTTCTCTTTTCTTTTCTTTTAAACTAAAACCTTTTTAAACTAAAACTTATATATATATACTCCATTCCTTTTCCTCATCAAATCCCAAATACCCGAATCTTTTTGGGAAAATTAATTTAAACCAATTATCCCAACAAAATTGATTTAAATTCATTATCTTTTCCAAAATCTAATTCTCCCATTTTTAATTTAATTTTCTAAATTAAATTAAAATTGAAGTAAACCCAAAATTTAGCCTCAAAATTCAAAATAACATCCAAATAGTTTTTAAAAATTCCTCAAATTTTGGGTTGTTACATTTGGAGAATGATTGGAATTTTGAAAAAGAAATGTGTGAGAGATTAGAACCCTTTACTTGATGACTGAGTTATTTTCTGGGTCAAGTTATCCAATCTCCAATGTTTTTTTTTTTTTTTGAATAAGTTTGTGAAATTAGGTTGGAACTTTCTAAGTGACTTAGTTCTGATGTTGAGGAGATACGAGTAATGACATCAGGAATGATTGTTAAGTTTGAAAAATAATTGAATGTGATTCATTGTGTGTTGACAATAGCTACAATATTAGATCCTAGGTTTAATATGAGATTGATCTAGTTTTATTTTTCTCAAATATATGGATCTCATCATACTGTTGAAATTAAACGTGTTAGAGATTTGTGTTATGATTTGATGAAGTTTTATAATTCAAACTCCAGTACAGTAGAAGAACCTCAACGTTCTACATCTACAATTAGTACTTCTTCAACCTCAAAGCGAGATGGATGTAGCAGTTCAACTTCTCTTGTTAATAGGAAAGATCAATATCTTGGGTTTGAAGAGTTTGTTAATATGTGGAAAATAATGTTGGCAATGTCAAACCAGAGTTGAGTCATTATTTGGATCAGTCCCTTCTATCGCGATCGGATGACTTTAACATTTTGCAATGAAAATACAAATAGGGATCAGAAATGTGGTCAATATCATGAAGAATAAAGAGATACCATCTATACCCAAATAAAAATTGATGTTTTCATAAGGAAGCTATTGAAGGCTTTCCACAAATCGGAAGTTGAATGGAGTCAAGTATCCTATTTTGTATCAAATTGCAAAAGATATTCTAGTTGTTCCCGTCATAACTGTTGCTTCTTAGTATACATTTAGTATTGGTGGTAGACATGTAGGTCCACATCGTTTCCAAATTCATGAAAACTTATTAGAAACTTTGATGTGTACTCAAGATTGGCTATAGGCTGAAGGTAAGAGCTAATATTATTGTTTAATTTATTTAATAAACTTTTATTATTTATAATATAAGATATGATTTCCTTTGTACATGTCTTAAATAGAGAAACATACTTCTATAGATGCTAAAGTTTTGGAAAGTGTTCTTGAGGATCGAGATCAAGATGATGTAAGTTATAAGTTTGTGTATTATTATTTTTTTAATATTGATTTATATTAATTTGTGCAATATTTTTTTTTTCAGGAATCATCTTTTACAAAGATGAAATTCGTTGATGGCTTGGTTTGGTTATGTTGTAGCTTTTCTTAAAAATATATGTTGTCGTGTCTTGTTGTGTCTTGACTTGTGATTTGTGAACCTTTTGATGAAATTGAACATTTTGTTACGATGATTATGGATGAATGTTTTGATTATTTAAGTTTAAGTTGAATTTTAATAAGAATTATGGATAATTATGGGTGGATGTTCTCATAATTGAATTTTAATTTTTATAACTAATGAGGATTTATCAATTGAATTATATCTTTCAAATTGTCTATGTATTGTTTTTAATAAAAAAAATTGATAATATTTCATCGAAATGAAATTGCATTGGAAATGTTTCAATTAAAATTTCATTGGAAAAAATATATTGGATTAAAATTTAAAAAATTGAAAAGAAAAAAAAACAAAAGCAGGGAATTTTCCCCCACGGGGAATCTCCGCCTTGTTCCCCACAGGAAAATTTGGGGGGACGAAGAATGGTATAGGGGGCGGGGACGGGAACGGGGATGTATAGACTTCCCTGTCTTCGCCCTGCACTATAGATATGTCTAGTCACATGTATACTGTAGACAAAGAAGATGTCAAATGATGACAACAAATATTTCTAAGAGCTTGAATTCTACGTTGAAGATTGATAGAGATTTACCTATTGCATCATTGCTTGAGTCCTTTAAAGAGTTGCTTAAACAATGGTTTTATGATAGGATTAAATCGACGTTGTGTTTGAAGAATGTTTTGAGTTATTAGGCTGAAGGAGTGATAAGTAAGCTAGCTAATGAATCACAAAGTTTCACTATAAGTGCTGTATTTTATATATATATATATTTATAACAGTAAAATATTGATATACTGTATTAAAGTGTAATAGTTATGTAATATACAACTGATATATTTTATTGAAGTATATTAGTATTCTCTATTTCATTCTTATATTACTTATTTTTACTTAATAATTCTTTTTTAGGTTAATCATGTGGGTGAATTTGAATATCAAGTAGTTGATGGACGTAAGCGTTTTAGTAAAGTTACATTGTAATAGTTGTAGTTGTTGTGTTTGAGATTTTGAAGAAATTCTATGTGGTCATGCTCTTATTGTGATTCGTAGTCTTAATTTGAATCCTTATGCATATGTTTCGAAGTATTATTATGCCAATACATTGTCTTCAACTTATGGTGGTTTAATTTGCCTTGTTGGTAACCATACTGATTGGAGTATTATAGAGGTGAACAACAATGTATTGCCTCCAGTGTTTAGACGTCCAGCAAGAAGGCCTCGAAAAAAAATGATGCTTTCTATTGTTGAAGTTTCAAAGCGTTCAAAGTGTCGTCGTTGTAAGCGTGCTGGTCATAATAAAAAAACTTGTATATTTAAACCTATTTAAACAATTAGATATATTTGCTTGAATTATATGCAATTAAACATTTCAGTTAGTATTCATTTAAGCTTTGAAAGCAATGTATAGTTTCAAACTTTAGCAATTATCAATGGTGTATTAATGATTTTGTTTGGAAATATTTTCTTCTCTGCTTTATTTCTTTTATTATTCATATTTGTTCTTAATTGATATACTTGATGTAAGGTATTTCAAGTTCAAAGATACATAATTAATATATCGAAGACAAAGTATATCAATGCACAAAAGCTTTCTCTTCTTAATTCATATATGTTCTTAATTGATATACTTGATATAAGTTATTTTAAATTAAAAAATATGTAGGTGATATACTCAAATAAGGTATATCAACATACAGAAGCTTTCTGTTCCTAATTCATATTTGTTCTTAATTGATATACTTGATTTGTGATTTATTTACCTAAATAGTTTAATGATAGTAGTAAATTTGGGAGACGATATACTACATACAAATTTGATAGTAATATTTCATTCTTGATTGTTCAACAGTTTTGAACACTATAATTTCACAGGAAAAAAAAACTAACATCAAAGATCACGATAAGTGTTGTATGATAACATCATAAGAGCATAACAGTATACATTAGCAATAAAAAAACATAAAGTTTAACTAAAGTCTAATATCATAAAAGTCTAAACACCAAAGTCTAAACATATTCAAAAAGAAAAGTTTTATCAAAGGCATAATTTGTTTTGTGAAATTTTCAAGTTGAAACTTGGTGCTTCGATTTCAACGGTTGACTTTTTTTTTTTTTTTGGAGATGCTTGCTTCTTGGTCGATTCCAAATTAATAGTTTTAGGTGTGGGTTTCAATTTTCTTTTTGGTTGTTCATTCTACACATTAAACTTTTCAGCGTTGTCAACTTGTTGTGAAACTTTCCTTATAATTACACTATTAACCTAAAAAATATAATTTTATTTATTAGTATTATACATAAAAATATTAAAAATATTAAAAATAATATAGTCAAGAAAAAGATTTTACTACTTTTTTTCCCTTTATCATCCTTCTTTGTCCTTTTTTCCTTCAATTTCTTGGTGTTTGCCCTGTGTTATCACCCAAAATTCAATATCATTCAATGTGTGTTGATTATATAAACAATATACATAAAACAAATATATCATATGAAATATTACAATCATAATTATAACTTTTTTTACTTACCATGTGCAGTTACTTTTCATCTTTTTTTTCACCCCTTCTAATTTTTGCTTTTCTTCTCTACCTTGCTCTTGAATCTTTGTAATATGTTAATCATTAAAAAGAAATAAGGTGTATCAGTAAGCTTAATTTTATATACTTACTAACCAAAACATATATATCAGTGATAATAACAAAAAAAGTTAGCAAAAGAAATGTAAAAACAAATATATTATTCAGTTATTACCTCTTGAATTTTGAGGACATGTTCAATTAATCTCAGACTTGTTTCCATTAAGTTCTTTCCATGTAATTCCTTTTCATTCGGCTGCTCTTCAGATTCTCCAATCTTTAAAGTAAAAGTATGAAAATAGGTGAATCAGCCAGTGATATATCCAATATTATATTTTATCAAAGTGCATCAAAATGTATAAAAAAAATTACTTACATTTGGTCCCTCCGTTTCATTTGGAATTTTACTTTTTTTTTAAAAAAAAAAAAAAAAAAAATTATCTTCATTCAATGCTTGTTCTATGTCATCATCCTCTTCTTCCTGTTCAATTTATTCCTCATTAATCTGTAATGATTAAGTTAGGATAATGTTAGTAGGTAAGTATATGAATGAACAAATAATATACCTTATATAATCTATATCAGTATCACTTATATAAATTGTACGTTGTATCAGTGATGCTGAGATACCTTGAACAACGAGAACTTTATCTCTCCATCATGCAGGTTATGAATATTCATTCTTTCCTCAAGACGTTGCATATTTACTGTTGGAGCATTATTTTCATGGTAGGATTCTTGTGATTGTTTTTCCATTGACATTCTTTCATTAATGCTATTCAAGAATCTCAACACTTCATTTGTTCCATTTTTCTACAGTTTTCTCAACTCCTCCTTCACTTCTTGAAATTCTTCTCCCAATGATTTGTTTGTCCCATCATTTACACTTTCATTTTCTTTACCACCTTCTACACTCTCATTTTTTTTCTTTACTTCGTTCTTTCTCAACTTCATTTGGTGGGTCATTTAGGAAATATTGATAGTTCGGAGAGGTTAGTTCATCATTAGTTGGGGTGAGAGAAATAACTATAAACTGCATTTTTAAAATACAAGTTCATTAAATAACTTAGATAATAGTGATATACTTTGTATGAAGTAAATCAAGTTTATAAACTAAGTGATATACCTCAAATGAAGTATAACAATGATTAAATCACGGGAGAAAAAAAAACTTACATCACTTGACTTGAAGTAATTCTTGTGCAGCATGTTCAATCAGGTTGCTTACCTGATTTCCAATTCAAAATTCTTGGACTTCCAGGTCCATTTTTTGTGGCCATCCTATTTGGACTTTTAGACCGTTTTAGGATTATTTATCCTAACAAACTAAAACATGCGGAAATCCTTGCAACGAGAAATTGGTAGTTTTTTCTTGTGTAGTTTTTCTCACAAATTCGACAATTGAGTTAAAGGACAACCTACGTAGGGTTGGCAAAAATTCCCGTGAGATCGGGTCCCCGCCCCGATCGGGGAGGGGAATCCCCTGTTTGACCGGGGATGGGGGTCAAACCGAGGATAAAAAATGGATCCCCGACTGGGGACGGGGACGGTATCCCGCCCTGTCCCTAACCCCAACTCGAATATTTTTTTTAATAATAATAACAATATAAATAAATAAATTATCCAATAATAAATATTCCTTTTTAGGTGGTCTACGAGCTATTGCACAAACAATTAGTTATGAAATACCATTAACTCTATATGTATTATCAATATCTAATTTTTATGTATAAGAGTTAAGCAGAAATAAATATAGGCGCAAGAGAGCCTTTATCCCAAGATTGGGTCACTAGTTATCCTGTCTTAAAGCGAACTCAAAAGATCAACCAGATTGAGTTTTCACTATTATTTGTATGTACTACTTTATTCTTTTAACTTTTTTTTTAAAAAAAATATTTCATAATATAATTATTTAAAATTTTTTATTAAAGCTAAAATGTTGTTAATTATTAATTTAAATAAATAAAATAATACTATTACTACTTTGTTATATTAAATATTTAAAATTTGAATATAAATACCAAAATTTAATTGAATTTAAATAAATAAATAATTAAAAATATAAAATATAAACAGGATTTTTTCCCCCGGGGACCCGATCCTCGAACGAGGATTCCTCGACCCTAACCCCAACTCTCCATAACGGAGAATGGGGCGGGGACGGGGATTATAAATCCCCACGGGGACGGGAACGGGCAGTGCATCCCTGACCCTACCCCACCCCGTAGCCAACCCTAAACCTATGGCATGGAAAGTTTAACAAAGTTTCTTCCTCATCATTTATTTTCAAGTGTTTCCAATCTACTGAACTGTGGGGTTGTTTATCCTAGATGAAACAATCTAAAATAGCAAGATTTGCTAGTTTGACCAGGAGTTAGTCATTAGGTAGTTCTATAGTAAAGGCTGCAATAACTCTGTTCCTGACTAAATTTTTAATACCACTAAAAAAGGCAATTCTCAAATTACTATTTAATTCATCTTGGATATTTGAAGTTGTGGATTGAGGGAATGGCTAGCAATTTAGTCTAGTTATTAAATAAAATTCTCTCAATCCAAATTTCACAATATTGCCCTCTAGATTGAAAATCAAAGTCCATTAGTGGATTATTGAACAATCTTCTAATTAGGTGAACTAATAATTGTCCAGGACACTTTTTTATTTGAATATCAAGAAGGTGCTTGAGCGGACCTTTACGAAACATTTTCATTTCCAAGGTTCGATAAAACATTATCCTATTTAAGTAAATTGAAAACATACAAACAAATGCATTATCAATCAAATGTATCAACTATATAAATGTATCAATTGTATCAAATATGACAACAATATCAAGTTCATCAAGTATATCAAATCTATCACGTTAAGTGTATTTGTTAGATGTATTAAGTGTATCAGTACAACCAAATGTAGTATACCATATCAAGGGGAAATTGTTAGAAATAGTCTATTCAAGTTTTAACTTTTCAAAACTAGCATCTTTTTTTAAAACTCGTTAGAATAATTTTTTTGGGTCCATCTCTGGCAAGATCGGTCACAGAGATTTAGTTAAAAAAATCATTTTTTTAACATACTAATTGATTTAGGCCTTTTCAGTACATCTCGATCACTACACACCGAGATTCTGTTATTTAATCTTCTAAAATCTTATACCAAGTCTACAAGTGATTTTCTTGTGATTTTTAAAAGTTGTGAAAAAAACAAATTTTACAAAAGATTAAGTAAAATATGAGAAATATATAGAATCTCAATGTTAATTTGCCCGAGAATTAACCGAAAAAACCCAAATATATAAAATCTCAGTGTTAAGCTGCCTGAGAATTCACCGAGAAAGCTCAAATATATAGAATCTCGTGTTAATCTTCCCGAGATTAATATTGAGATTTTATATATTTTCCATATCTTACCAATTTTTTGGCAATCTTTCCCAAAATTTAAAAAACTAAAGTGCAATCACTTGATATCCATTTGTATAATTGATAAATTCATTTGAAAGTTTGAAAATTCATATAATTGTGGAAACATAAATTGAACTAAATATTTAAAAAATTACGTTGTGATATTTGGTCAAGATAAGTTAATTACGATAAAATTTGAAAATATAAAAGATTTGGTATAAGATTTGGAAAGATTATATAATATTTGGAAAAATTAACAAAATCTCATTGGGTTTAGTAGTCGAGATGTATCGAGAAGACCCAAATCAATCGTTAAGTTAGAAAACTTTGATTTTTTGTCAGTGGTTGATCTCGTCCAAGATGAACCAAGAAAAACTAGTTGAACGAGTTTTTAAAAAGAGTGCTAGTTTTGTAAAGTGAAAACTTGAAAATACTATTTCTGACAATTTTCCATTCAATTGAATGCATCAATGAAGTATATGAAGGGTATGGACAGTAGTACTTTTAAGTATATGAAGCATACAAAATGTATCAATTGTATCAGTAAAGTATATCAAGTGTATAGCAGTATGTCAAGTGTATCAAACATATAAAACATATCAAGTGTAACAGTGAAGTATATTAAGTGTATCAATGGGATATAAGTGTATCAACACTATTAAATCTATCAAGTGTATCAACGAAGTATACCATATTAAGTGTATCAATGGGATATAAGTGTATCAACGCTATTAAATCTATCAAGTGTATCAACGAAGTATACCAAGTGTATCAACATTACATCAAATGTATCAACATTACATCAAGTGTATCAACATATAGAACGTATCAACAAGTGTATCGGTGAAGTATATTAAGTGTATCAATAGGTTATCAAGTGTATAAATGAAGCACACAAGGTGTATCAACATTACATCAAGTGTACCAAACATATAAAATGTATCAAGTGTAGTAATGAAATACATTAAATATATCTAAGGCATTAAATCAACATTACATCAAGTATATCAAACATATAAAATATACCAAGTGGATTAAGTGTATCAGTACAATACTTACCTCGTTATTTGATAATGTCTTCTTTTTTTGTTTTTTTTCTACTTTTTGAACTTTCACCTTTTTCGAAGTTTATTTTCCTCTTTGTTGTTTTTAGTTTTTCAATCTTTTCCCTATTTTGTTTATATTTAACAAGAAAACAAGTGATGGGCAAAGAAGATGAACGGACGATCGGAAGGTGAGCAGAGTTTCTTGAGTAATGAAAGTTGAACGGAGTAAGGGAAGTTGAATGGTGATTGAGAAATTGAAAGGTGATAAATGAAGAAACTAATTTGAAAAAGTGAAACCCTAAATTGGAGGTGAAGTTGAAACGTGAGGGTAGACATCTTTTCACGTTTTGAAATGTTGGCTTGGTTAGGCTTTTGACATGTTTGCAAAAGCAAAAGTTGTGTGCTACGGGCTAATTTGTTAAATTTGTTAGGATCAATCTACAAGAAGCCCATATTTCTGTTCTGGATAAAATATGACATTCATTTTCATAGAAAACACTGGATAGCCATTTAGTTTTTTACTCGACTTAGCCTTCTATCGGGTAACCATTTAGTTTTTTTTCAAAAGATTGACAGAATAAAAAACAAAGCAATAAATTTAGAAATGACATGGATATTTATAAACTTAAGTTTCAAAAATTTAAAAAAAAAAAAAATCAAATGGGACTATTTCCCATATTAATGATTATTCAAATTAAATGCAATTTAATATCAAGTAGACATGAGCTATAAGACCATACTCTTGTTGGAGGTTCATCGTTGTACTCAAAAGTCAAAAAGTTTTTCAAGTGCAGCTTAGCATTTTGGCAAGCCTAACCAAAAAGAAAAACGCATGAACTAGGCCTTTCTTCGTATTCTTGCTTCAGAAACTCGAAACACTGGAAACACCTAAAACTTTTCAAATCTGTATCTAGAAACAGTTTTCTTTCATTACTATGGAAAAACAGAATATCACAGCTATCCTGCAATTAAACTAACCAAGCTCTTAAATATTAAAATTTTCTAAAATTATTTGGGTTAAAATCCTATAAGCTTGGTAGGATGGAGGGGTGGAAGAACTCCTACTAGTAAAACCCAAACCCTAACCCGAACGTTATCAGCTATAACTCTTCTGGAGCCGGCAACCGACGCGAGGAATCAGAAGGTATATGTAGACATGAAGCTGGAATAAGCAATTACATCCACCCAGTCTGGGAAAAGACTTTTCAACCTCTTTACTTCATTTGTCAACTGTTGATCCAATACGGCGATGTTGATTCTCAATCGTTCCTGACTTTTAGCCTACATGTCACAGAGAGCTGAGCATGAGTTTTATAAACAGGTCAATCACACCTGCATCTTAAAACAACTTCCACTTGACAACGATTTTCGTTCGATATTGTGTTGCATCTTCAGAATGTAAGGAAAATAAGCCGAGAAGAAAATGTTTACATGCAGGAAGAAGTGGCTAATTATGAAGTACTGATGAACTTGCTTATAGTGAGAGTTTCGCAATTAGAACAAGCGATGTTGTTCATTTTCTGTGGTGAAGAACATGTATTGGCAAAAATCTTGTATAATAAAGGTTAAAAAGCAAAATATGAGGAAAAAATGAAATTGACTACCACGCTTTATGAGCTTGTAGTTTGTACCTCTAGCCAGAATCTCCAGTTTTCATCACTGGATCCGCTAAGTCTTAAAACGTAAGAGGGTGGCCCACCGTCAAGTTTCTCAGGTGCTGTTTCAATTTATAAGGACAACAATTCATGTCAAAAAAGAAATGGACATAAAACGCAATACAAGGTCCCAAAACTAACCTGGAAGTTTATTGTCTGCAAATGACCAATTTGATAAAGGCCCAGTGATGTTGAGAACTGTGACCCAAACCTCCTCCACGGAACTAGAAGAAGGATCAGCCGTCAGAAACAAAATCAACATTAATATCAAAGGAACTAACATGCTTAATCCAAGTAGAAGGTACTATAGTATGGACAGATTTTGTTTTTGCTATTTTATATACGAACACAGATTCCCAATCCTGTATGATATGGGACTCTTTGTGCCGATACGGATTTTTCTATATTGAATATATTTGTCTAGGGTCAGCTAATATAATGTGGCACATATCAGCCATGTAAATTATAGTTCAATCCCAGCCTGGGATAACCAAAGAATTGAGTAGCATACCCTAGGGAAAGTTCCAAGTAAACCCTCCGAGATCCATCATCCGAAATTGTTTGTGGCTTACTGGCAATCAAAGAAGGGAATAGTAAATCTTTCGTTGAAGTTGATTCTTTGGCAGGGAACTTCAAACTTCTTGAGAACAAGAAGGAAACTGGAAAAAGTGCCTGCGCAAGGAAAACAGCTCCAAAATTTCATACCGCTCACATCAATCTTTTTTTCCTTTTTAGGAAATCTCACGTCAATCGTAAGGCCTAGGTCTGATAACGACTTTATTTCTTGAATTTCTTCAAATCTGTGTTAAAAATAAGCATATGACTTTTTTTTTTTGTGTGTGTGTGTGTAAGACACGATTTCATTGATGAATGAAATAATCCAAATAGATACAAAAAGAGGACCATTTCATAGGGAGAACAAAAGATGCAATCGAAGTGCAACAAGAGAGATTAAACTATGTACTTTGAGGGCTCCTTATTTACAACAAAACAGAGCAATAAAGTGTAAATCAATTGTCCCCGGAGAATTTCTAATTACATTGAAGAAACAGGCACTCCAATCCAGTCGATGAAACCACTTGGACTAAAGCTTTCTTTGTTTAGCTTGTTTACTTTTTAAAAATAATGACAACTTTGGTCCCTAAATTTGCATGGTTATATTAGATATTTTTAAAGCCCAAGACCTAAATATAAAGTCTTTTAAAGCTTTTTAGAGTAGGGACCTATTAGACAGAATATTAAAAGTTCAAAGTTCAGAGGAACCCTTAGTACAATTACAAAAAAAAAAAAAATGATTTTAAGAAAGTACTCTAGTATTCAAAATTTGTACAGGGTTTAAAAAATGTTCTTCAAAATAGGTTAGAATACAAAGAAAATTAGAAGAGGTCACCAATTGAGCCTTAAATCATTCAATTTTCAAAGGATGCCAAGCTGAAGTACAGAATCATTAGTAACAACAGAGTCTAGGGATCATATTCATCAGAAACAAAATAAATGACAAATGAGATAATCAAAATGTTCTACATTTCAACAGAAGTGTCCGAGTATATAAATGTTGAGCATCCGTGCATGCGTGTGAACTAGTAAGTACTATAGCCAATATATTGTGACCCCCCTTGTGTTTCACAGGCAATTCTCGTCCTCTGTCCTTTCATTGAGAAACAAAATTCATTGAAAGGGGAAGAGGCTAAAAACCAAAAGAGATAGAGAAAAGCTTTCAAGTTGAGTAAAACGGAAGAGAGAGCAGAGAAACAACACAGGCGTTAAAAGAAAATATTAAAATAAAAGGTATGGAAAACGTAAACCAGTGGATACCCTAAGGCCTGATTGAAATGAATTTAAAAAACACGATCCAGGACAAAAGATGAACCTACTGAAAGAAAAATATTAGAAGTCAACAGAAAGTCAAATTTTCTTTCCCATATTAGACAAAGCATAACTTATGCATTGAACAAGATCAGTCGTGCAGTTGCAATGTTATAACTTATATACTAGGACAATTGAAGACATCTCTTACTATTTGCAACTTGCATGCTAATCTGAGTCATCCATATGAATATGATCCGGATTGGGCAACACATCTTCCTGAGATGTAACCCCAGTTACTTGAAGTGGAAAAAAAAGCTATTGCCAGTTCAAGCAGAATTTATGGCTTCATTATAAATGAATCTACTAAGTATTATGGGTTACACTAAGAATTTAAGAATGAATATGGGCCTAATAAGTCATATTGCCACTCCTATAGAAGCACATGCAGAAGAGATGGTGAAGAAAACCTAATGGTCATAACGGTATTAGACATGTTGGAAATCAATAAACATTTAATCAAACTAAAAGGATATAAACTAGAACTTTGGGTGCCTAATTTATATTAGCAAGTTGGCTTTTAGAGATTATGGTCCAGCTTGAAAACAAAGGTTGTCTTATATATTTCCATTTATTTATTTATCATAATTGGTTGGTTCTTCTACTTCTTATGTAAAAGAGCTCAAAAGATGTTCAAATCCTTCCCAACGTAAAGTAGCTTGGTGTGTCTTATTATTTACCCTACAGCAGCTCAATTAAGAACTGAGTATTTTATTCTATCTAGACTTTCTCACTTTACCTTGTTGACTATAATGAGCCTCCGCGTATCCTAGTACACCCAAAACTCTATAGCAAGGTCCAATAAATTGTTATTCATATAGTTTTCCCTGCATGGACTAATTTGGAAACTTCTATAAATTAATTCCATTGGGCCGCATCACTGCTCTGAGCAGTCAGATCCAGCCAAACTCACAAATTAAGTTTCACCCAAAAAAATGTACACAGAAATCAATTTAACTACCTAATAGATGGAAAAAATGATACCCCCAAGCATCAGTGCACTTGACCCCCATTTGGGCGCTGTGTTGTTCAGAGGTTTTGAATCAATCTAATTTCAATATAATTTCAGACATGTAAAAGATAAGTTCCTGAAAAACTGAGGATAGTACTCATTTCTATCGTACAGCCACATACCAGCCAGTTCTCTTGGCCAGACAAATTTGCAGTTTCAAAAGACAGATGTAAATCAGTCTGCAATTCGTTTGCCACATCAGGAGCATGTTTCAAAAGAAAGAGTAGAGAATTAGAATCCACCACAGAGAGTTCATAACTGGAATTCTCAAGATTTTTTGGACCTGTGAGAAAATATAGTGCCCATTCAGAGAAACTAGAAGCAACAATTTCTTGTCAATAAAACACTTGAAAAGAGGAGGAAAAAATATCCTACTCAAAGAGTGAGTTACTTATAGATTGCCGTTATTTATAAATTAGGTAACAAAATTTTGTTGAAGTCTATAAATTTCTTGAACCTGTTCTCTTAACATCTACAACATTCAAGCAAAGCAACATACGTCAAGTAGAAAGTACAGGGGACTAAAGAACGAGTAGTAGTTTCCAACTCCCAAAAATTTGAACACATACACATACTGTGGGTAAGTCATAGTTAAGAAAAGAAAATGCACTAAATTATAGTAAGAGATTTTCCTATACTTAGGAGTATGGGTGCTACTCTAATTCATTCTTTAGTATTCATGGTGTGAAGGGGGGAAAATATTTAGTTCAATAGTACTAGAAGTTCTCCCCATTATAGTCTAGGTCTACCCTATTGGTCATTGCACCTCATCAAAATTCTAAAAAAACGTTTGTCTGCATATATTCATCAGATTGTGTCATCAATCGTTAGTCTTATACCTGAAGTAAGGTACGTGTGCTGAAGAACTACCCTCTTCGGAGCAGCCATACTATATGGAAAGAATTGAGAGGAAACAGCCAACCCAATTACAATAATCTGCAGCAAGAATTGCAAGATGGATGACCTAGCTAACCAGTGCCCACACACTGGAATCAGAGGGCCAATGCACACAGTAGTCACAACTCCAATAGTAGCTGCCACTACAATATCTGGAATGAAATACCCTGCAAGAATAATCGATCACTATAAAAATTTCCATTTTCCATTGATAAGACGTCAATTATACGGTAAAAGAATACATAACCTCTTCAATTGGAATCTTATATTTCTAATAAAATATGGAACATGATGGCAAGTACTATAGCATTCCTGATTGTCTGGGTCCCAACCAAACACACACCCAGAAATCAGAAGATACAAAAAGTACTAAAAGAAACATAAATAGAGATTACAAATAACCATAGACCCGTTCCAATGCTGCCTCATGCAAAAAATTTGTCAAAGTATTTGAATATTGAGAAAATAACAATATGAAGACTCCAATTACAGAAATGAGAATTTCAAAAAAGCTGTTTATAACTTATAAGAATGGTAAATTTGAATACAGCGTTCTCATTTGATGATCATTTTACAATGTTTATCCCACTAAACACGTGGAATGATGGGGCATATCTCAGTTAATAAGATATGAAGACTGTTGATTGGGCATCACACAGAAAAATCCATCATGCCTTTGCGCATCAAAACTATTATGGTCAGCAAAGCAACAGAAATGAAAAGGAGAAGCTAAACTAGATATTGGATGGAAAAAAGTTCTAGTTCAGGATACTAACCATATGGAGGTGGAATGGAGCCCATCATGCCTGTCTTCTCAATCAAAAATTGGGCGAGGAAGCCTCCAAAATAAACAGAGTATGCAAGGTATGGAACCATTGGTAACACATAAAACAATATTGACCTAACAGGTGAAATTCGATCAGACTACTAAGTTCAAGGGGAAATTTTCATTCAAGAGAAAAAAAAAACAAGGAATAAAACCAACGGATTCATCAGCTATATGGGGATAATAAATGGAAGAAAGAAAACATATCTACCAGCTAAGAATCCAATAATAAATTGGTCTTTAGTTAAATGGATTTGATCAGAATCGATAAACCAACAAGCATATGAACCCAGAGAGCAAAATGCCTAAAAAATATCTGGATTCATGCCTGCATCCGTTATACCATTGGCAAGGGTGCATCTATCGACATATTAAACTGTAAATACTCTTACTCCCAGCACATGAAACATGCACATGCTTGAAAGGATTTATTACAATTCATTTCAATATAGTTCAGGTCAAAACACCCTTGGACATTCTGGATGCCACATTGGGCAAGAAGATATGACAATTGGTCAGGCCTCTGTTTCTTTTATGTAGATGATAAAGAAACACAGGATGTGGCAAAATATTGTCAAAATTGAACTTTATAATTTTTGTTTTTTAACCATGCAATTGCATATACACAATAGATATTAGATTAACAGATGCTTATGAAAATCTGTTATAAAACGTGAGTGGGAGGGAGATTGAAATAGTTGGCTTAGATTGAATGAGTGAGAGTGCTGGAGAGAGAGGGTCCAAGTATCTCATATTACTTGAGTTCTCTTGTGCTTATTTATTAACTGTATTTTGTTCATTACAAGTCCCAGTACTTCGAACAATAACAAATAAGTGTCTTCAGGTCATAATAGTTTTTTTAGATGTTCCAGGTTGACAGACTCATACTGATTTCTTTGATAAGCACATACGCATACTAATCAAAGTAAGATTTTGTTCATGTATTATTGCCCATTTGACAGGAAAATAATTATAAAGGAAGGTTATATTCAAATGATTAGAAAAACATCAGGTAGAAACCTTTTGCTTAGAAATCATATCATTGGCATCAACAAGTCATAATTAAGAACCGCAATGAGCAAATTACAACCTGAGAGACCTGCGGCCATAACACTTGGCTGCCAAGGAAAATGACAACCAGGCAGCAAGCATAGAAATGCACGCAAAGAAGGTCAAGAAGCCACCACTAAGCCCTGCTAAAAGATACGCCTGCATTTAGGAAACTGCTTTGAGCAATCAAACCGTTGATACTAAAGAATAATAACTACAATAACAAATTAACAATAACATTAATACTAATTCTTCCATTACACGGCTGCCCGTTATGGTGAAAGTGAAACGATTGTCCTATAGACCATATCCTTCAACATACCATTGTCAAACTGGAAAAGAATCCAAAAGCGCCCCAAAACCTTGCTTCATCAGACAACATCTGTAAGATTAAAATGTCAAATTAGACCTCGAGAAGTCACATTGTGTAACTGATGTCAGTGTGATTGATGATACACCTACAGTTTATGGCACTAAGCTTTTAAAATTATCATCTTAAAAACCAAAATGAGCCTTCCAGAGATTGCACATATTGTACAAAGCTTTTCAGTTCAACCAAAATAAATAAAGACGGGTGGGTGCACCAAATTGTCAAATTTCATAGAATTCATAAACCAACGAACATAAAAAAGACGATGGTCTAGTGGAATTTTTAGAACAAACTTAACAAAACTTGCATTCTGTATTCGATCACGGACATGGGCTCACCATATAGGCATGCATGCTTAAGTGCATGTATATCCTATATATTACCCTCCATAGCAATAAACTTTCTAGAAAGCTCCCCTTCCCAATGAATCAAGAAATTTAGATGCGTTTTTGAAGAAAAGAAATGAAATGAATATATTTTCTGCATTGATGGAATCCTATAGCATATCCATTGTAAGACAGATAAGTTCTGTAAGCCCACAGAGTAAATAACTATAGAGATGTATCTTCTTAAGTATACAGACGCCAGTTGACACTTGTTTCATATAGTTGCACTAGCTGTACACTTCACATTTACTGAATAATTCAATGGAAAAACTTAAAATAAATGTTTTTTCTTTCTAAAAAAATCAATTTGCTTTGCTGATTCTGATATAAGACTAAAAAAGGACCTAAAGTGCATTGCATATGACACTTCTTTCTTTCTTACTTTTCTTTTTCAAGACTGATGTATGACCGTTGCAAGTGTCACGGTCATGCTTGTCCAAGCCGTGTTGCCCATAGCCGCATGGCCACCTCCACCTCTTTTTATTATGCTTTCACCTTATGTATTTCCTTTTGCTAGGTAGTTTGCTTTCTATGTACTTTTCTTAGTGTGCAACCGCTCGCCCATTTCCATATGCAAGATTGACGGATGTGTTTTTGTTCAGAATGCACTATATGGGGGTAAGACTAATCATCATATCCTCATACCAGTGAGTTGTATACTATAAAGTCATGTTGTTGCTTATTGCTTTCTAGCTATATGACTAATGTTCATTGTTTACACATGCTTTCAAACGTTTGCGAAAACCTTTTCCTCTAAACCCGTTTTCTAAAACCTTTTCCCAAGAACGGTAGTGGAGGTTGTTTGAAACGCCCATTGTGCATCGACTATTCAGATTTGGATTGGCTGACTTGTTCGAGGGCGGGAAGACATGCCGCAGAATACCTCAAGACCCTTACGAAGGTGCGATTGTGACAGTTGGTATCAGAGCCAAGTTGGCTCGCAGAGTTGAGAAGCTGTGATCATGTCTACTACAAAGCAGTTGGGCAAGTCCCATGTTGACCGGTGGGTCGAGATAGAAGAGTAAATGCTCTATCTAATAGAAGTCCCTGATCAAGTTCGGTTACAAGAAGTCGTTGACAAGGCCGATGAAATCAACACGGTGGTTGACCGCTTAGACAGGATGCCTGTCAGGGAATTGTTGACAAGGGTTGAGGCCTTAGAGGCAAAAGCTACGAGAACTGGGCCTCTCGAGCATGGGGATGGTTCGTTGGACTCTGTTGCCCCTGTAGAAGAGCGTGTCAAAGAACTAGACAGCTCACAAAAAGCGATAATTCAGATGGTGACTGAATTGTCCGATGACTTTCGAGTCACCATTGATGTCATTCGGACAGAGATTGCAGACATTAGTGCAAGAGTTAACCTCACCATGAGAGCAGTGGAAAATTAAGCCCCAGTTGAGGGTGCAGTCCAATTCAATAGGGTAAAAGCACCCGAGCCTAAGCCCTTTTGTGGGGTTCGCGATGCGAAAGCGCTAGAAAATTTTATCTTTGATATGGAGCAGTATTTCAGAGCTACGAACACAGCGACTGAAGAGTCAAAGATCACCTTAGCGATGATGCATCTAGCAGAGGATGCCAAGCTGTCTCTTATACACATCTAGATGTGTATAAGAGACAGAAATTAAAACATACTGGCATCATTAGAGACTATGTGAAACAATTTGTTGGGTTGATATTGGACATAAGAGATATGTCCGAAAAAAATAGTTTTCTTGTTGAAGGTCTGAAACCGTGGGCAAAGACAAAACTGTATGAACAGAGAATACAGGATCTCCCAACTGCGTGCGCGGCGGCCGAACGGTTGTTCGACTTAATTGATGAATATCAAGAGAGGAGGCAGCACTCAAGATCCCCTAATAGAGGGAGAGAGCAATGGTTCGAGCCCACCAAGGAATAGTGGGGGAGATAGAGACACTGGTGGGGATGAGAAACCACTTCAGCAGACGACTGAAAATACATAGCGGGGGCAAAATCAACAGAATTTCTATCGGCCCCTATCTTGTTATATATGCAAGGGGCTGCACAAGGCAAGCGAATGTCCGAAACGAGCAGCCTTTAACGCTTTTCAAGCCTCATTAGCCTCGGATTGGAAAGGCAAAGTTGTTCAAGTATAGGACGAGAACATACAAGTCGAGGAAGATGGAACCCCACGAGTTGGGGCCCTAAGATTTTTAGCTGCCCTACAAAAGAATATGGGAGAAACAAAGGAATCCCGAAAAGGCGGACTGATGTATGTTAATGCTTGGGTCAACCATAGATCGGCCAAAAGTACCATGGTCAACTCAAGAGCCACCCATAACTTTATGTTCGAAACAAAAGCCAAACGGTTGAATCTCCGTTGGGAAGGAGGCACAAGTAAAATGAAAGCAATGAACTCTGCGGCCTTACCTATTACAGAAATGGTAAAGAGAGCAGTCGTAAATTGGGGGATTGTAATGGCCCTGCCGATTTCGTGATCGTCAAAATGGATGACTTTGATGTGGTGTTGGGGATGAAATTCTTGCTTAAGCACCAGGTAATACCGATACCCCTCACCAAGTGTCTAGTGATCACAGGGTCTACGCCCACCGTTGTGCATGTCGGGATCAGACAGCCAAATGGGATAAGGATGATCTCGGCCCTCCAATTGGAGGACTTTACCCACGAGTCAGTCGAAACCACGAAAGAGAAGGCCCCTCAAGACATTTTGTGTCTTGGAAAAGTGTCGTGTTGCCGAACCGGACAATTTACACAAGTCCCTGCCTCCAAATGAGGAGAAGGAGAAAGAGCCCAGACATTGAGAGTTCCTACCAGGTATAAGTTCGAGTAAACTTGTGCCTAAGACAGTTTTCGAAGTCGAGGACAAAAAGAACATCGCCTCGTGAGCAGCTTTAGAGGACCGGTGGAGTCATCAAAAGGGTTGGGAAAGCCTCTTATTGGGTGCAGTTACCATCATGGATGGAGATTCATCCCGTCATCCACGTAAGTAGACTGAAACCCTATTATCCCAACCATGCCGAGAAGCGATGTAGGTTGGTGATCCGTCCGATTGCCACGACGAAAAGAATGACAGAGGAAGAAATCAATGAAAAACTTGCTAGGAGAAGCGACAGAGTTGGAAGACCAAGACCAAGTTGGGAAGAGTTCTTGGAGAGGTGGAAAAGCCTTAAAGACAGAGAAGTTCGTTAGGAGCACGTAAGAGACCTCAAGGCAACTGCTCAACAACTTGCTAAGTTCGAGCAGAGTTGGTTGAGGGGACGTCAACAAATTGAGTGGGGGAGAATGTCACGGTCATGCTTGTCCAGGGCGTGTTGCTCATGGCCGCATGTCCGCCTCCACCTCTTTTTACCATGCTTTCACCTTATGTATTTCCTTTTGCTAGGTAGTTTGTTTTCTATGTATTTTTCTTCGTGTGTGACTGCTCACCCATTTCCATATGCAAGGGTGACGGATGTGTTTTTATTCAGAATGCATTATATGGGGGTAAGACTAATCATCATATCCTTATATCAGTGAGTTGTATGCTATAAAGCCGTGTTGTTGCTGATTGCTTTCTAGTTGTACAACTAATGTTCATTGTTTACACATGCTTTCAAACGTCTGTGAAAACCTTTTCCTCTAAACCCGTTTTCTAAAACCTTTTCTCAAGAACAGTGGTGGAGGTTGTTTGAAACACCCATTGTGCCATCAGCTATTTGGATTTGGATTGGCTGACTTGTCCGAGGGCAGGAACAAGTGTTGCACAATCGTCTCGAGACCTTACGAAGGTGCGATTGTGACAGCAAGCATCTCAGAACTCTCGCTAACTCTCACTGATGTAGAAAATGTGCAGCATTTTAAACACAATTTTAAAGTAAATAGTTTAGTGGAAAGAATTACTACAATATCTCATCAAATTTTAGCCTGGTATTTATCATTTAGTTGAAATGATGATAAGGTCTAATAAAGGAGAAAAATGAATGGATGAGCTAATCAATAGTCAATTATATCCAAGCTATCAGGAAGGGGGGCGGGGAGAAAACCAACAATCAGAGTTCATAGGCATAAGATGTGATTATTAGGTGGATTTTGTGTTATCTAAAGAGAATACAAAAGTAGAATTTCACCTCTTTTGAGGCCTGAAGGACTGAAAAATCACGGGAGAGAGGAAAGCAACTCCAAAAAGTTCTTGGAATCAGAAGACCAACTAGTGAGCAGGGGATGAACATCAAATAAGCCAAGTATGGATGTGAAAACCTGCATTCAAGTTCAAAATGTCAATGGGAGTATAAAAATTGCTTTGGTGTCGTCAAATCGGACTATGACCATCAGAAAGGTGTTCCATGAGTTATTTGTGCTCCTTTGATACCATAGCAACAGTAGTGAAATCTAATTATACTGCTTATTAACAAATCAAACAAAAATATATCTGAATCTGAATGTGTGTATTAATAAAAGATATCGAGAGAAGCTAACAGACAAGTAAAACAGAGAAAATACTCACCAGTTCATGGAGTAGTTGGTGAATAGCAATCTTAGGATGGAAAACATAATTGGAGAAACGATTGCAAGGAAAACCCCCAAGGCATGAAACAAAAAACCTGAAGATCAAAAAATCCACAGGAATGATTCAATGAGCACAATTTATGCATGCTTTCAACATAAACTTTAAATTTTATGCAAAATGAAAAATCAGTTAATGCAAAATGAAAAATCAAAACATGTTGACGTACAATAGAAAAGCAAAGTAGAGGAGAAGTTGAAGAAGTTTTTTTTTTCAAAAAAAAAAAAAAAAACACGTGAGTAGAAATTTTTACCTTTAGTCAAATCAGAAAATGTTGCCAAGCATGAAGTCATGCTAAAATTCCGTAAGTTCAAAAGGAATGGCATTACTAGGAAGACAGCTATTGGAATTCTGTGAAGTATCAGAGCTAGTCTTCTAGAATAAAAGACCTAAAATTCATGGCTAGTAATAGCAATCATTAAGTTCATTCTTGTAAAATAACCAAAGTGTAATAATATTCAAAGCATACCATAAACCATGAGAGGTAATCAAAGAATATAGCCCCATCGTCTTTGTCTCGATGGATAGTAATTTCAGGAGATGCTTGCTTATAAAAATTTTGAAGCATTGAAGAATTCGTAAATCCCTTTATTATGCTGAACAAATTTTCTCCCCGTGCTTGGACGCTTCCAGGTCTAAAGACAATTGAATGTCTCAGAAAAGATTGAAGAACAAAAATATATGAAAATCCAAATCATGTATCTGTACCAAAACAGCAGATGTAATGCATACAATAGTCTCTCCACTGTATCATATGAGGTATGGTAAAAATAACCACCAAAAAGGAAGATAATATCTAGGCCAGGTATGTTGCCGTAATCCTGAGAAAATATCCTGTAATCTGTATCTCCGGGAATAACTGGAAACACATCCTGCATACCAATTAGAAAATCCGATAAACAGTATACAGATATACAAAAAAATAAGATAAAAAAATACAGCAGTTTTATAACTGGATGCACAGCCTCAAAAACTAAGGAAGATATTTGATTTAGTTGTAAAAATATGAAAATAACAACATTGCCTCAACAGTGTATTTATGGAGATGTCTAGTCTAGGGATGAAAACAAACAGGTAATGATATTTTGAAAGAAAGATTCTCCTTCACATTACAAAAACATAAAACTGGAGAAGAATAATGGTCCAAGAAGATTACCTGAGCAGCACTATGAGCCATGGGGTACACAGCAGACTGAGCATAAACACGTGAAGGCCAAGAGCCAGGTCCAGATTGACAAACTAAATCTATTAATAAAAAATGACCAAATTAGAGAACCAATTATGTGGTATAACATACAAGATAAATTGAAATTTAATTCTTTTTTACTAGAAAAGGTTAAGTTTCTTTCTCTCTCTCAGTTTTTTAAATGATAAATTAAACTTTCACGACATAAAAAAGAGTCAACATATGCTTCGCCTCATCATCGATGTCAACAACGACCATTCTAATAATCTTGAGGGTCCAAATATTTCGTGGAAAACACATAAGTCAAGCAACATTTCCAATTATGTTTCATGTAAGTACTCTATTTTCTTCAAGTTCAATTGCTGAAAAAGGTCAATTCGTAGCCCATTTTCTTAAAATTTATAGCATATCCATAAACGGACAGAATTTCAGGGCTTCTAATACCATAATGATCAATATGGATTATTCTTACCTAAACCTCCAGTACCAGATGCTTCAACATTTACAAAAGCTCCAATTGTATCATGCCATCTATGTTTCTCCATAAATCCATGTGCACCCTAAAACATTATGCAGAATTTGTCAAATGCTCGCTGTCAACAAGAGAACATCACAAATTGCCACACCAAGACAGAAGAATTTTTTCAAAACTGATTAATAGTAACATCTGAAAAAAGATAAAGCCCTAACGAACTCCTAGCACATGTTTGAAACAAGTCAAATCAAAATGCTTTGAAACAGCCATCATTTTGCCACATCTAATCCAGTAGACAGAGGAAGAAGAAAAAGAAACTATTCTCTTTGTATTATGCCTACATCTAAAGCACAAATGATAATCCTGCCGCAAAACAAATTCAAATCAAAATGCTTTGAAACAGCCATCATTTTGCCACACCTAACCCAGCAGACAGAGGAAGAAGAAAAAGAAACTATTCTCTTTGTATTATGCCTACATCTAAAGCACAAATTATAATCATGAAGCCGCAAAATAAAATAATAAGGAAAAGTTATAGTTTATTTCTCAGTAAGAACAAAATTCTGAATGCCTACCAACATAAACAGCTCTTCTGCACCGTTGAAAAGAAAAATAAGAGGACGAGGAGGAACCCATCCAGAGTCTACAATAAGTCTAGCAACTTCTAACATTGATGCTGTTACAGTGGAATATATGATAAGAGAGTCAAAATCAATCAAAAGATCCTAAGTTACTCTTCTTTGACAAAGGTTTTCCAGTACCCACCAACACATGTGCCACAATCACCAGCACCCGGCGATCCAAGTGGACTATCAAAATGGCCATTTATTAGAACCGATGGGTCGGTGTCTTGTGAATCTACTGATGAAATTCTGTCATCCATCAAGAGTGAAGTCATAGTAAATTAGCAATAAGCTATGCTTTGTCATTCCAAAGTTGAAACACGAATCAAAATACATGAACGACTAATCCCACATCGGGTACTCTTTTCGTTCAGATATAAAAGATGATAAGCCGTTCCCAAGTCTATTTAAAAAAAATTAAATATCAAATCTACCTCATTAAGATATTAGTGTGGTTTCGATATCCCAGTGATATGCTGTGGCCCAGAAACATCATACTAAAGGAACCATCAACAACCGTCTCCTCGATCTCGATTCTGAGTAATAAACAACTTCAGCAAAACAGCGATCAAACTTCAACTAAAAAGAACCACATGCAAGTATGACATGGCGGACCATTTCATCAGTTTAAAACAATAGGAAATTTAAAGTTAAACAGCTTTGTTCATCGAGATGAAAAACTACGCTGACCGAAATTCATCACTAGCACGTTCCTTCATCATCTCCAACTGCCCTTTTATATACCGAGCAGCTTCTTTAATACCCGGACGACCCTCCTACAAAGAAAAGAAATATCAATACACCCAAAAGCAGATTCTTACGAACACATTAAGCTGCTTACTCTAAAAAATAACAAAACTATCGCAGGTTTCGTCTTTGCACGCATTAGAATTATCCAAACGAAAGAAACCGAGCTGGAAAAACTCAAATCATCATATGAAATGAAGTTTCATTGTAGAAACCAAGTGAAATGCATGCGAACACCGGCATACCTGGCGACCGTCGATCTCTTGAGACAAAATTCGCACATGCTCGACCGCTCTGGCTTCGGAGAACTGATGAAGAGGCGCATCAATTGCGAGCGGCTTAATAAACTTCATGTGAACAATGGAGTGAACCAGCATCGACATGAGACCATACATAACGGCTAAACAGAGCAATAGCTTAAAGCCAGTCGCATCATCAGAATTGAATCTGAAAGCCATTTCCACCAGCTCGACGATCTGAATCTGAACTCTGCAAAATTGGCGCGACGATGCCAATGTGAAGTATTTTGTATAATCCAATTTTTTTTTCTTGCCGTTCTATATATACACGACACGATGATTAAGATGAAGATTGTGTGCTAATCATCGATTAAGCCCTTGGTAAACGGCGAATTACAGAAACGAGATGGTTGGAAACGACGCCGTAGTGATGGGAATGGGGGGAAGGTAATCCTGTGTTACGCGTTTGTTTTGGAGATGCGTGTGGATTTAATCTTAGCCATTTAAATGACATCATACGATGTTGGATATTTGTGGACGGTTGCGCGATCAAAAAAGGGCGGGTTGATTTAGTGCAATACTTGAGCATACTCTCCATTTCTCTACGCATTAAAAAAATAAATTTTAATATTTTTTAAAAAATAAATTATCACTTTTGCAATTTTTTTTTAAGAGTTGTTTTTAAATATAGAAAAATAAACCAAAATATTTATAAATATAAAAAAAATTTATTATCTATTTACAATAGACTATTATTTGTATCATGATAGATAGTACTCTATCGCAAAATATCGTAGATAGTATGTTGTTATTATCTATAAATATGTTCAACAGTTTTGTCATTTAAAATAATTTATCTTTTTTTATTTGGATAGATGCACCCAAGTTTTTCCTATTGATTAAGGTATACTATTTAATATTTATATAGATATTTTCTATATTTTATGGATTCAACATCGACATGTATTTGACATTTTCATTATATAATATACAATCCACGAAACATAAAACTGAACAACAAAATATCATTGTTATAAAATATAATATAAATTCTAAAGTGTTAACTTGTTTGGAAAAAAAAATTATTCATTCATTTTTTTTAATATTTTGCTTTAATAAATTTTCATAAATATCAAGCACTATGTCAATTGAATTATGCTCATGTTGACATTTATTGATACTGATATTTTAAAGTTTGGTTTAGGATTATATTTATACCAATCGAGAGGAATAAGAAAATGTGAGACCGACATCAATACGATTAATTCAATCTATCACAACGAATCAATGTCACTTGAGTATCACTCCCATGTGTAAATATATCTTTTAATTTCATTACATATAAAGAGGTCAGCAATCTTATTATTATTACCACACTTTCACTTTGACTTACTTTCCATCATTTGCCTTTTCTCATATCTATCTAGTTAGTATTGTGGTTCATAATTAGAGATGCATATTATATAGCTAGCGTTTTTTTTTTTTTTTTTCTCCTTTCATTCGATAGTTTGGTTAGACCATATTTATTAGAACGAGAATCGGCCTAGCATTTTTGTGCATTTACGTGTGATTTTTTTTTTTTTTTTCATATTTATCGAATAAATCTATAAACTTTTAATTGTGTATCTATTAGAATAATCGATGTTTAAAATATTTAATAAGTCTCAAAATTTTATAATCAACGATTCCTTATCAAAAACTGCTTTTCAAAATTGTCTAATTGCCTTTTTTCCCTCTCCAAACAAAATCGTGTGTTTCCTTTTCTTTGGCAGCGTGTTATTATTTTTCATCGACAATGTGTGCTTCCCATTCTCTAATGACCATGGCCTCGAAATTTTGACAAAAATTTTTTTTTCCCCATATCGACAATTTTTTTAAATAATTAATTATGTTAGCTTAATCCAAGTTTTTTTTAAGTCATGATAACTAGTGTCATTTTCAACGAATAATCAAACTTTCTCAATGGGTTGCTTTTTCTAATTTCTAACTTTTCTTAACTTTTAGTTTTATTTTTCAATCTAAAATTTTCATTTTCAAATAATTTAAATCAAAAATAAAAAAATAAAAGTACCTATATTTATTTTCAACTTTTTTTTAAAAAAAAATTTCCATTAATTTTTCACATCATTTCATCTTTAAATTGAATTGACGTGAATATTATTTCAGTTGCTATTCAAAACTCTAATTTTCACATAACTTCACTTCAAAATACTCCTAAATTTTATATTATTTTGTAATCATTTTCCATTTCGTTTCTTAAAATTTTTGCTCTCACATTATATTTTCTATATACATCTAATTATTGTCTTATTTTATAGAAATAAAAATTAAAAATTGTCAAGTTTAGTCTACTTAAGTTACAATCAAAGTTTCATTAACTAAATGTAACAATTTTTATCAATTTTCCTAAAGCTTTCAAATTTTTCATCAACGTCAATATTTACACAAAATTTGAATATTGACATTTTCACTAACACCGATATTTCAAACCTTGCAAACAATAACATAAAATATAAGCAAAATAGTGGTATTTATTGGCATATATCTTCTAAGATTTCATCGGTAGTGTGTTTCCTCGATTTATCTAGGTTTAAAAGGGGTATATCCAAGTTTTTCTATAACATCCAAAGTATATATCTTTCAACAAAATTGATAGACGGTATATAATTAAATTTACTTTCACTCATTAGTTTCAATTTTTTAGTCAATTGAATATTGTTTTATTTTTACGTTGAGATTATATTTTATTTGGCAAACTAGTCTTATTCACAAGCAGTCATCAATAAATTGAATTTATTTGAAATTTACACCCGGTCCCTATCTACACATATGGCATATATCTCTTAGTATTTGAGATGTATTGAAAATTTCATCGTATTTTTTTAATCCAGCATCTATATTTTTCATATGATGTATAATTCTTATTCGATAATTTTTATTTTGTATGCTATTTTTAGGATCCATTCCTAGGAAAGTTATTTACTCTTTTAAACTAGATTTAGTTTTATAATTATTGAAGTGAATTGCAGTTATTTGAGTGAGTAGGGCCCTAATGACAGATCTATGAAAGAGTCTAACAACACTCAAATGATCCGATTTTATATAAATGCATATTTTTTAATTGAATATAAAAAGTTATTTTAATCTAAAAGACCTATATGCATTATTTGCTGCAACGGTTGGATGATATGTCAGATTTTATCTCTCAAATTTCCAAACTTAAAAACACAGTTGTTTTTTTCAAATCTTATGATAAATATCTAAGTTTAATTTTTTTGTTTATATATTCATGTGAATAATTATTCCAAAGTTTATAGTAATTTTAATTAATATCATTTAATCTAGATATCATATAAAATTACATATTTATATGAAGGTTAAATTATGAGTTTAATTTCTAAATTTTGAAAATTGTGGCTAATAAATCTATAAACCTTCGATTATAATTTTAATAAATCTTTAATAAAACTAAAAACTATTTAAAACTCCCAGTTTCATTAAACGGGAAAAAAAATTGTTTTTTCACTAAAAGATCCTTCCATTTTCAAATTTTTACTTAATAAATACATTAACCTTTTTTTTAAAAAAAGTCCAATAATAATATTAGACACACAATTAAATTTAATGTCTAATATAATATTTAGTTTTTAACATCTTGAATATGTAAGAGATTTATTGGATGTAAAATTGATATTTTATGAATCTATTAGAAAAATAAATCAAGAATTCATGGACCTATTAGAAATTTTAAAACTTGAAGACTATATATAGACAATATAAAAGTTCATGTGCAAAATTGTGCCCCATCTAAGGGTAAGAATTTAACATGTGGTATTTGTGTGTATTTGTTTGATTTATTTCTTAGAGAATTGTGACTAAAAAGGACCGAACATACCCATAGAGATGTCCAATTTCCTACGGGTCCCGCCCCGAACGGGGTGGGGATTTCTTGNCAATCTGTGAAGTGTCGTCGCACTGCTGATTGGTTAAGATGGACACATAGAGATGTCCAATTTCTCCACGGGGATTCCCTGATTAGGCGGGGAATAGGAGAGGGAGTGGGGAAAAAAAATTCCCGTAAGCTAAACGGAGACGGGGAACATTCTCCGTCTCGTTCCCCGTTCCTCGTCCCCGCCCCGATTAGCTTTTATATAAATATTACATTTAATTTTTAAATTTGATTATTTATTAGAAAAGATAATGAATATGTTTAAATTCAGATTATATACGTGAATAACTTGATTTATATTTATTTCTTTCTACTAAAAATTAATTAGCTTTTTTAGGCAAAAATTCGAGTAATTTATCTTTAAATTCAAATTATCATATAAAACTGACTATAATAAACAATTTAATGATAAAATTAATTATTTAATTAAAATTTACTTACATTAATGATTTAAATTAATTGGCACTTTACAAAAAAAAATAACAAGAAAAATTTTGCACGGAAAATCCATATCCCGATCCCTTTAGGAAATTTCACAGAATGAAATGGAGAGCGAAGATGGGATGAGGAATGACATCTTGACCCCGTCCAAACCCATTCCGTGAACATCTCTGCATGCCCATATACATGAAGTGAAATAATAATAAGATCATTCAATTCGACACCAAAAATCAAAAACAAAGAAATGGAGTCTATTCAAATAGATAATGGATTATATATTATATACATTGCTTAATCTGATTAATTTCAACAATATATAGAATATTACATTTAATTCATGCGGCATATTTATTATATTTATACAATATTGCATTTAATTCATACCGGCGTATTTATTATATTTAGACAATAGTGCATTTAATTGACACATATATAGACACAAACTTTATTCATACATATATTAATGGGATTTTCAAAAAATGGCAAACTATTTATAAAAATAATAATAAAAAAATTGAAAGACATTGATGGACTTCTATCAGCGTCTATCACTTAGTATCAAATAGGGTGGTCATTCAAACCACAAAAATCGAACCGTTTCTAAAAACCGAACCGAAAAATGTGGTTCGGTCTGATTTGAAGAAATTTTGAAACCGAATTAATTCGATTTGGTTTCAATTTCGAAAATCAAATTTTAAACCGTACCGAACCGCTTTTAACTAATATATATATATATATTAAAAAAAGAGTAAAATTGAATTTTAAAATCAAATTGTTTTAATTTAAAGAACAAAATCGAATTTAAAACCGAACCGAACCGTTGTTAATTAAAATATATATATAACATAGATTTTTTCAAAATATCAAAACCGAACAACATATATGCGGTTCGATTTGGTTTGGTGGTCGTTTGGTTTGACCACTAAACCGAACCTAATTGAATCTTTTCCACCCCTAGTATAAAAAATAGACTTCTATCTGTTTCTCTGTTTCTATCACCGATATATACTAATAAACTTCTATCAACATCTATCAATAAAGATTGAATTTTGTTATTTTGTGTAGATAATTTTTCTTATTTTTCTATTTTTAAAAATCTACCTCTATTAATTTGTGTAACAAATGTGGATATACAATGAGCAAAATAATGCATACATATAAATGAAACATGCACAAATAGTGAAGTAAATGTAAAGAAAAAAATAGGCAAATAAAGCGAAGAAATGCAAAGAATAGTAAAAGAAACATGTAAAAATTAGTTAGTAGTGAATAAAATATGCATAATCGAGGGAAAAAAATGCAAAAAAAAAAAGGGAAGAAAATATAGAAAAAAAAAATGCAGAAATGTAGATAGTATGTGTGGAAAATGCATAAAAAATGCAGCAAATAAAATATTGTAGAAAAATGTGAAGAAAATAGGAGAAAAAAAAAAGAAGCAGAAAACATGGGTAGAAAATGCATAAACGAAGAAAGTGGATAAAAATAGGCAGAAAAGGTAGAAAGTCTTTATTATTATAAATATTATAATAGTAGATGTCAATGCTTATGTTTAGTATTTATTGATCACGTGTCATGCCCTCGTTTTCTAAAGTGTTGTCCATGTGTCTCAACATTACCTCATCAAATTGTCTATGATATTTGGTGGGTTTTGGAACACACATGCGAAAATTGGAGAAAGTAAAAAATTTAGATAAATTTATTATTTTATATTTTGCTATTTTATTTTATTATTATATTTATTTTAATATTATATTTTATTGGTATCCGTGTTCCGGTTGTGCTTTTCAAGTTCACAACATGTTATCAATAAGAGCTCCTATCGTTTCCCGCTAAAGGTAGATCTTAAAGGTAGGTTGATTTTTCACTCTCTTCGTTATAATTAATAAATTGAATGTTGTTTTACATATTTGGTGTATATTAAATTTCTAATATAAATATAATATTTTGTAATAGTGTTACTATAAAAAATATTATAAAATTATAATTTATAGCATTTGATAAAATGGTAATAATTATTTGTCATTAGTGCTTGATGCTAAAATACACTTGGATGCTATAAAAATGCGATTATCGGAATACAATTTTTCTTCTTAATACTTGTCGTAAATGGATGCACTTGAGGCTCCAAAAATTTAAATCAGTATGTTAGAGAAGACATTTTTCTACATTTCGGATATGTCCTACAGTAGCAATATCGAGAAATTTCATGTCTTCTCGTGGCCGAATAAAATAACGAGTTATTCATGAAAAATCGTGAATCTCGACCAACTGGAACAACACCATTTCCTGAAGTGAATGATGTGAATGTTAATAATTGTGGTCGAGGTCGTGGTTGCGGTCGAGGTTGTGGTTGTGGTCGTGACAGATGAAGAAATAATTATTATTTTCGTGGTGGTCGTTCTAATCATTCAAATTTCAAAAGAATCACACAACATGATGATCATAAAGGAAAAACTCCACAAGATAAGAGTTCAAAAAGTGTAAAAAATAAATGCTTCCGATGTGGAATGATTAAGCCGTGGTCATGTAGTCAAAACACTTAGTTCATCTCTATCAAGCTTTCTTAAGGAAAAAATGGAAAAGTGTGGAAGCAAAATTTGCATACTATAATAATGAGATATTCTACCCATCCAATATAACAGATTTGGATGCGACACGTTTTTTCAAATCCCCTAAAGAGAAAATTGTCATAATTGATGGCATAACAAGCGTTTCTTTTGATTTTTAGAATATTTAATATTAATGTTGTCCCTTTTTTTATTTTCATTTTTTATTTGGTTAATATTAAATTTTGTATATTCAAAGTTGTTGGATCGATATGGCAACCCTAGAAAGGTGAATAGGGTTTAATTAAACTTTTTTTTTCTAAATTAACCCAATTAAACTAATTAATACACTTTTTATAAATAATAAGAAAAATTCAAATCATGCAACAAATAAGATGACAAAAAATGTGATAATTTAATTCTATCAAATTTTAGCAAAAAGGAAAGAGTTAGAGAAGAAGACACCGTAATTTTTATAGTGGTTCGGTCAAACTCGACCTACTCCACTCCCCAAGCGCTTCTTGAAAATTTGAATAAAATCTTTCTGACTCTTTCCACGAATTAGAGCCCAACCGTTACACCACCGCTCCTTTTACGGGTTCAAGATCAAACCCGACTTTCCACGGTTTAGGATCAAACCGTTACAAATGTTGGAATTTTTGAAGAACACAATACAACTCTCACTATAGTGGATTTACAAGTTTAAGCACTCAACAAGTTTGTCCTCACAATACAATAACACTCTCTCAATAATAAGATGGAAAGAAAAAAAATTAGGAACTTAGAGAGAGCAACAATGGAACTTTTGAGTTTTGGAGGATTATGAAACGTAAAATTTGGAGAGGAAGATGGTTTATATAGAGATGGAAAAATTTTTAGAAACCACAATTAATTTGGACTATTGGATTTTGGAAAATAAAAATCAATGGTGGAGATTTTAAACTAAACTAGTAATTAGATACAAACAAAATATAATATTAAATTCCTTTTCTTTTGAAATTCCTTTTCTTTTTAAAATTAATCCAAAAAATAAAAAAACATATCATGTGTCAAAAACTAGTCGTTAGACACAAACATAAACTAATATTAAATTAATTTTCCTTTTAATTCATTATCTTTTTACATTCATTATCTTTAAAGTCAATCCAAAAATAAAAAAATATACCATATGTAAAAAACTAGCCGTTAGACACAAACATAAAATAATATTGAATTTATTTTCCTTTTAAATTTCAATTTTTTTTTTTATTTTAAATCAATTCAAAAATAAAAGTCCATCATATGTTAATGATCCACCATTCAACCATTCAACCAATATGCTGCCACATGTCTACATACAAATGGTCTGGTTATGCCACGTCATCCATCACGGTATTTTCTCTATAGATTTTTTCGGTCATATCGTCTTCGTTTTAGCTCCGATTTGAGTGATTGAAAAGGTGTTGGAATCGTTGTTCCGAGCTCTACGCTATGGACATATTTAAACACTAAGATTTTCAGTAAAAAATTGAGTTTGTTATCATTAAAATATTGATTAATTAATTAATTAAAATTAATTAATTTGAGATTAAGGGCCAAAAAGCCAATAATCTCCCATTTTTGATGATGACAAACCAGAAAAATAGCTTGAAATACATGTAAACCATATGTAGCACATAATAAAATTCAACATAAACTTCTCCTCATTTGGAATAATCAAAAAGAATAATTAAGAAAAATTTAGAACTACATAAATTTTTCCCTTAAAAACATGAACATAAATTTAGCACAACTCACGCTAAGAATATTAACACATGCTTTCCATATTTGCCCCCTATCAAAATGCCTTCTAAAAGATTTAACAAGTAAAATTATAAAATCAAGAGGCATCACAACGAAATACATACCTGATGCATCAAGCTTATTTTTGCAAAAGTTTTCTCATTCAAAGGCTTGGTAAAAAATATCCTCTAATTGATTATTAGAGCCTACAAATTCAAGAGTAATATTATCATTTTGTACATACTATTTAATAAAGTGATGTCTAATATCAATATGCTTAGTCCTAGAATGATGTATAGGATTTTTAGTCAAATTAGTAGCACTAGTATTATCACAAAATATAGGACACATTATCAAACTTTAATCACAAATCACAAAGAGTTTGTTTCATCCAAAGAATTTGAGTACAACAAACTAGCAATTGCAAATATATTCCGCTTCAGTAGTGGATAAGGCAACCGAATTTTTCTTTTTACTAACCAAGAAACTAAGAACTAACCAAGAAATTGACAAGTCCCACTAATACTCTTACGGTCAAGTAAACTACCTGCAAAATCTGCATCAGAATATCCTATCAAATTAAATTCAACATTTCTAGATTACCATAAGCCTAAATCAATAGTACCGAGCAAATATTTAAAAATTCTTTTAACGGCATGTAAATGTGATTCCTTAGGACAAGATTAAATCTAACACAAAGAAACATACACTAAACATAATATCGAGTCTACTAGCGGTTAAATAAAGTAAAGATCCATTCATACCTCTATAAGTTTTTATATCCACACATTACCTTTTTCATCCTTTCAAGCTTAGTGGATGTGCTCATAGGAGTTTTTGCAATTTTACCTTCATTGAATTTGAACCTTTTGAGCAAATTCCTTGTGTATTTTTCTTAACTTATGAATAACCATCCTTGATTTGTTTGATTGAGAGTCCAAGGAAGAAGCTAAGTTCTCCCATCATACTCATTTCAAATTCACTATGCATACACTTAGAAAATCTTCACGCAGAGATGAATTAGTAGAACCAAAAAATAATATCATCCCACATATATTTGTACTAAAAGCATATCATTTTCTTTCGTCTTAATAAAAATAGTAGTATCAATTTTACCCATTTTAAATCCATTCTCAAACAAGAGATTACTAAGTCTATCATACCAAGCTCTTGGAGCTTGTTTAAAGCCATAAAGAGCCCTTTTCAACTTATAGACAATAATTAGGAAATATCAAAACTTCAAACCCCGGAGGTTGTTCTACATAAACTTCCTCCATGATAAACCATTTAAAAATGCACTTTTCACATCCATTTGATACAAAATGAAATTCTTATAAGAAGCAAAAGCAAGCAACATTCTAATAGCTTATAATCTAGCAACGGGTGCAAAAGTTTCTTCATAATCTATTCCTTCCTCTTGCAATAATCTTGAGCTACAAGTCTGGCTTTATTCTAATGAATATTTCCATTTTCATCCATTTTATTTCTAAAGACCCATTTAGTTCCAATTATAGAAGCATGAGAGGCCTAGGGACTAACTCTCAAACTTTATTCCTTTCAAATTGATTTAATTCTTCTTGCATAGCTAAAATCCAAAATTCATCATTTTCAGTATCTTTAAAACTTTTGATTACAATTTGAGAAACAAAGCAAGATTATTAAACATATAAAGAGGAATGAGTTTTCACACCTTGTTCGGGATCATCAGAATTAATTCTTTGGGATGAGAAGAAGCATACCTCCGCTCTTTAGGCATGAACGAAGAAACACTTCGTTCTTTCGATTAAGCTCACCTCTTGCTGTTTGAAACAATTTTCTTGCCTTTGTCACTAACAAGTAAATCTCCAAAATTTCTTTCTAAAACATCATAAAAAGGCTCATTAGAAATAACATTGCAAGATTCATCAATACTACATGCATAGATTCCCTCAATTAATAAAGTTCTTTTATTGAAAACTCTATAAGTTTTACTAGTAGAGGAATAGCCAAGGAAAATACAAACATCCGTCTTAGAATTCAAAATTTCCAAGTTTTTTATTGTTATTCAAAATAAAACATTTGCAACCAAAAACTTTGAAATACCCAATATTTAGAATTTTGTTTGTTATGCCAAAAGTTCATAAGGAGTTTTAATACAAAGAATGTTTAATTAAAACTCTATTAAAATATAACAAGCGTGTTACACGGGCTTCCGCCCAAAAGTATGTAGGTAAACCATACATCATCAACATGATTCTAGCAAATTCCTTGCAAAGTACGATTTTTCCTTTCAACTATACCATATTATTGAGGAGTTGGAGCGGAGAAATTATAGAAAAACCATTTCTTCACAAAAAGTTATCAAAAAGCATTGCTATAAATTCTCCTCCATGATCACTCCTAATTTAGAAATCAAAAAAACCTTTTTTCATTTTGAACTCTTTTGCAAAACTAAGAAGGCTTTTCAAGAGCATCATCATTGTTTAGCATCAAAACCCAAGTAAATCTTGAAAAAATCATCAACTATCACAAAGACATAGTAGTTCCTCCAAAGACAGCAATTATAGAAGCCAAATAAGTCTATGTGTAATAGTTGAAGGGGTCTAGTTGTAGAGATTACATTTTTAGATTTGAAAAGAGGACTTAGTTTGCTTACCCATTTGACAAGCATCACAAACTTTGTCTTTTTCAAATTTAAATTTGAAAGACCTCTAACCAAAGAATTCTTGGAAATATTTGAAATTAAGTGCATGCTAGCATGTCCTAATCTTCTATGCTAATAACCAAGAATCATTAATGCAAAGCCGATAAACATTATTCATTAATAGGACAATCATTCAAAATCAAATAGATATAACATTTTCATCTACTATTTCAATAAATATAACTTTTTATCACTAACATTTTCAATGATGCAATCTTTTTATCAAAAACAACTCAAAGCCTTTATCACACAATTGACTAATCTAAGTAAATCATCGTTCAAACCATCAACCAAAAGTACATTTTCAATTAAAATAGAAGATTCATTACCTATACTACCTTTACCAATTATTTTACCTTTCTTGTTGTCACAAAGTTTATAAGACCTCCACCTTTAGAGAGAGAGACAAACTTGGATGGGTCTCCCGTCATGTGCCTCGAGCAACCACTATCCAAGTACCACTTGTTTTTCTTAGAGGCTTTCAAACAAACCTACAAACACAAATGTTCAAAGTTTGATTCTTTGTACCCACACTTATTTGGTCCTAGATGGTTAGCATTGACAAACCTGGAATCCATCATTTTTGCATAGACATTTAAGGCATTGGATTTAGACAAGTAACAAGAATAAGTTGTATGTCCAAACTTACCAACATGAGAAACAACAACATTATACAAAGATTTATCTCTTACAACAAATTTATGTACTCTACTTTTCTTGGAGAAATTATTCCTTGGAGCATTGTGAAACTTTGCTCTTTGAGAAAAAATTCTTATTGCGAGAAGTAGTATGAGCATATTTCAATTTAAAACACGTAGGTCTAATATGGCCTTCAACACCACAATAATGACATATAGGCACAAAGTTAGATATTAATATGCTTAGACACAACCTTAGGCATATTAAGCTTAGACATATTATGAGATGTTTATAACAAAGAGTAGTTTTAGAACTTGAAGGAGTAGAACATTCATCAATATAGCCTAAACCTCTTTTATCACCAAAAGGCTGCCTACTCCAATTATCTGTTCTAATCTTTGAGCACTATTGCAACTTTTAATAGATTCTTTAGCCTTATCAAGTTCTTCGAAAGCACTAAATTCTCTTTTCTTGTGAGAATTTAATCAAATTATCCTTTTTCACAACTATCTTGCTCAAGAAATTTAACTTTGACAAGTAAGACAATTTTCTCATCACAATCAAGAGCATGCTTGTAACAAGAGATATTCATTTTCAATCAATATGCATAGCATCATGCTCATTCTCTTTTAAGCAAGCAATTTCTTCAAGTAAGACTTATTTTTACTAGATAAAAACATTGTATTTCTTTTTAACACAACATACTTAGAACTAAGTTTTTTCTAAATCATTTGCATATTTTACAAAAGCTTCGAACAATTCATTATAAGAAAGAGGTTCTAGAGTTACCTCAGTCGTTTTGTTCATCCTCTTTGTCACTATGAGCCATGAAGCAAAAATTGGCCACTTCTTCATTATCACTCTCACTTTCTTTCATCGCTATCATCCCAAGTAGCTTTCAATGCTTTCTTCTTGGATTTCTTGGATGGTTTGAGAAAAGGACAATCGGTTCTAATATGACCCGGCTTCTTGCATTCATAGTATATTACCTCATCCTTTTTGCTCTTTTCACTATTTTTGGTTGGAGAGATGCTTCTTGAATTGCTTTTTTCTCTTGACAAAGTTCTTATACTTACGTGAAAGATAGGCCACATCATCTTCATCAAGGTCATCTTCATCTTGGGAGTCAACTTCTAAAGAGATGGTCTTTAAAGCTATACTCTTTTCTTTCCTTTTCTTCTCATCCTCCATGTTTTTCTTGATCTTTATCTCATGCGTCAACAACGAGCCCAAGAGTTCATCAATGGAGAAAGATTTAGATCCTTTGCCTCTTGAATGGCGGTGACTTTAGGCTACCATTGTTTAGGCAAAGACCACAATAGCTTATTTATCTTCTCAAGATTTGAGTACTTTTCCCAAGTCCTTCTAAAGCATTGACAATGTTAGTAAATCTAATAAACATATCGGAAATAGCTTCATTTTCATCAATTTTAAACATTTCATATTGATGAACTAACATGTCAATCTTTGTTTCTTTTACTTGACTAGTTCCTTCATGAGTAATTTCTAATTTATCCCATATCTCTTTAGCGGTTTTGCAAATAGACATTCTATTATACTCAACTTCATTCAAAGCACAAAATAAGCAATTAATAGCTTCGGCATTTAAAGAGCATGCTTTATTTTCATTTATTGACCATTCTTCCTTAGGTTTTATAGTGCTAACACCATCAACATCTTTTGTTGGAATTTTAAAACCTTCCTCAACAATATCCTATAAATCATAATCAATAGAAAGCAAGAAAAATTTTATTCTATTTTTCCAATAATTATAATTAGTACCATTAAAGAAAGGAGGCTTTGTAATAGATTGACTATCGGTAAAAGGGATAAAACCTAAAGTTGCCATAGCTAAAAAAAAATTAAGTTTATCAAGAAATAAATATTTCAAGAAGAGCAACTCGCTCTGATACCAATTGTTGGATGGATATGGCAACCCTAAAGGGGATGAATAGAGTTTAATTAAACTTTTTTTTTTCTAAATTAACCCAATTAAACTAAAACATACAATAAATTGCTTAAATTAATTGCAAAAATAAAAAGGAAAGAGTTAGAGAAGAATACGCCGTAATTTTTATAGTGGTTCGGTCAAACTCGACCTACTCCACTTCCCAAGCGCCTCTTGGAAATTTGAATAAAATCTTTCCGACTCTTTCCACGAATTAGAGCCCAATCGTTACACCACCGCTTCTTTTACGGGTTCAAGATCAAACCCGATCCTTTCCACGGTTTAGGATCAAACCGTTACAAATGTTGGAATTTTTGAAGAACACAATACAACTCTCACTAGAGTGGATTTACAAGTTTAAACACTCAACAAGTTTATTCTCACAATACAATAACACTCTCTCAATAATAAGATGGAAAGAAAAAAAATTGGGAACTTAGAGAGAGCAACAACGGAACTTTTGAGTTTTGGAGGATTATGAAATGTAAAATTTGTTGGTTTAAAATTTGGAAAGGAAGATGGTTTATATAGAGATGGAAAATTTTTTAGAAACCACAATTAATTTGGACCATTGGATTTTGGAAAATAAAAATCAATGGTGGAGATTTTAAACTAAACTAGTCGTTAGATACCAACAAAATATAATATTAAATTCCTTTTCTTTTTAAAATTAATCTAAAAAATAAAAAAAACATACCATGTGTCAAAAACTAACCGTTAGACACAAACATAAATTAATATTAAATTTATTTTCTTTTTAATTCATTTTCTTTTTAAATTCATTCTCTTTAAAGTCAATCCAAAAATTAAAAAACATACCATGTATAAAAAACTAGCTGTTAGACACAAACATAAAATAATATTAAATTTATTTTCCTTTTAAATTTCTTTTAAATTTCAAATTTTTTTTTTTATTTTAAATCAATCCAAAAATCAAAAGTCCATCATATGTTAATCTCTTAATGATCCACCATTCAACCAATATGCTGCCACATGTCTACATGCAAATGGTCTGGTTATGCTACGTCATCCACCACGGTATTTTCTCTATAGACTTATTTCGGTCATATCGTCTTCGTTTTAGCCCCGATTTGAGTGATTGAAGAGGTGTTGGAATCGTTGTTTCGAGCTCTACACTATGGACATATTAAAACAATAAGATTTTTCAGTAAAAAAAAAATTGAGTTTGTTATCATCAAAACATTGATTAATTAATTAATTAAAATTAATTAATTTGAGATTAAGGGCCAAAAAAGCAACACAAGTGTTGTTTTTCTTATTGTAATTATTTTATTTTAATGAAGAAACCGAAATCATTTTCATATGTTAGGTGACTCAAAAGTGAGTAAAGAAGATCTATGTCCGGCAGATAATGCAACTACACATACGATACTTACAAGTAGAAAATATTTTTCCAAACTGACAATATTGGAAGCAAAAGTCAATATGATATCAAGTTCTGTAAACCTGATTGAAGGCTTTGGAAAAGAAAATATTATTTTACCTAGAAGAACAATATTTTCAATGGATAATGCATCGTTCTCTAGTCAATCAAAGAGAAATATACTTAGTTTTAGAGATATACGTTATAATGGTTATCATATTGAGACTGATAGAAATAATAATATGAAGTATTTTTATATCATATCTACTATCTCATATGAAAAACGTATACTGGAAGAGTTGTCTGCTTTATCTTTTAGATTATATTATACTCATATATGAGTAATTGAAACATATGCAACAATGAACCTGAAGTTCATGAATCCATACATATTTACAATTTGGCATGACTGATTGGGTCATCCAGGATCTATAATGATGAGAAGAATTATTGAGAATTCAAATGGACACCCATTGAAGAGCCAGAAGATTCTTCAATCTAATGCATTATCATGTGATGCTTGCTCTAAAAAAAATTGATAATTAGACCATCACCAGCTAAAATGGGAATTGAATCTCCTACATTTTTAGAACGAATTCATGGTAATATATGTGGACCTATTAACCCACAAAGTGGACCATTTAGATATTTTATAGCATTAATAAATGCATCCAGCAGATGATCACACGTGTGCTTATTATCATGTCGAAATCTTGCATTTGCAGATTACTTGCTCAAATAATTAAGTTAAGAGCACAATTTCCTAATTATACAATTAAGACCATTCGTCTTGATAATGCTGATGAATTTATATTCCTAACTTTTGATAATTATTGTATGTCAATTGGGATAAGTGCTGAATATCCTGTAGCTCATGTTCATACACAAAATGGTTTAGTAGAATCATTCATAAAACGTTTGTAGTTAATTGCTAAACCAATTCTTATAAAGAGCTAAGCTTCCTACATCTATATCATGACATGCTATTTTGCATGTGATGTCACTTGTACACATTAGGCTAGTAGCTTATCATAAGTACTCGCAATTACAATTAGTTTATGAACATGAGCCAGATATTTCCTATATGAAAATTTGTTGATGTGCAGTATATGTTCCAATTGCTCCACCACACACGTATTAAGATGGGTCCTCAAAGAAATTTAGGAATATATGTTGGATATGATTTCCTATCAATTATTAAATATCTTGAACCCTTGACGGTGATGTGTCTACTGCACGATTTGTTGATTGTCATTTTAATGAGACACATTTTCCAATATTAGGGGAAGGAATTTAAAAGTTGGAAAAAGAAATTACATGGAATGCATCGTTATTGTCTCATTTAGATCCCCATACAAATCAATGTAAACCTGAAGTTTAGAAAATAATTCATTTGCAAATATAGTAAATCAGTTACTAGATGCATTTATAAATACTAAGGAAGTGACTAAGTCACATATACCAGCTGCAAATGCTCTATTAAATGCAGTAAGTTGTCACTAATGAGTCTGGGATACGCCATAAGCATGATAGACTATTTGGTTCCAAAGATAAAAATCTTCGAAAAAGAAATAGTCAATAAGTGACTCAGTTAAGAATATGGATGTTCTAGAAGAAATCCTATATATGAGTACTCATAAAGGTATTGAAGTAAATGGGGATAATAATGAGATCTCAATAAATTATGGAACCATATAAGTTGACAACATTTTTGCATACAATATTACTAACGATATTATTTATGAAAGTGAGTATGAAAAATATCGATATAGAAAGAATTGACTTATATGGAAAGAAACAATCAAATATAAATAAGCTCATTTTTCAAATCGTGATGACTAGTAGTCCAGATATCAGATAATGCCAAACATGTGGGATGCAAGTGGAGTATTTGTATAACAAATAGAATGAAGCTACAAGATATAAAGCGAGACAAATCCCACAATAATTCTCGCAATAGACTGGTATTAATTATGAGAAAACATATTCTCTAATGGTCAATATACAATACCATGATATATTTAATTTGTTTGTGTATGAAAAGTTAATATCCATATTATGGATGCAGTTGTACTACATTTATATGACTCTCTTAATAATGATACTTATTTATAAAATTTTTTGAAGAATTAAAAGTACCATAATCTTATAATTCAAATATTAAAGAATTATATATATATATATATATTATAGAGATTCTTATAAAATAGTTCTGATGAATGTGATATAATCATCTTATTTAATATTTGTTGGTACGAGGGTACAAAAATAACCCTATTTGTCCATATCCTTTTATAAAAAAAATCACAATCTGAGATTTACTATATGTTGATGATTTGAGCAAAAACTCTGGAAGAGATTTTAGAGAAAATATAATTTTTGAAGAAAGAAATTGAGATGATAAATTTTGCCTTAGCTTGTAAATAAATCATAGAGCAAATGGAATTGCATCAATTTATACACTAAAGATCTTTTGTGGATTATATACATCATTGAATACTCCTATGGTGTGGTTCATTTACTCGATGTGAAAAGGATATATTATCTGATCTAAAAAAGATGTGAAGAATGTTAGGTCCTGAAGAACCATAAATTATGAGAAGTAAGTACACTTATATAGCTTGACTAGTTTATACACTACACTTTGTAGTATTTTTCAGTAATTTTGTTACATATATATGATATTCCTCCAAAAGGAAGATATTGGATAGAGTTAAACATATGGTACGTTTTATTTGAGAATTAGTTTACATTAATTTATTTTATTATAATAAATCTAATTATGATCTAGTTGGTTGTGAAGATGTAGGTTATTTATCTAACCTATATAAACTAGATCTTAAACAGGTTACTTAGTACATAGAGAACATTTTTTTTTATATATTATGATGATCAATGAAACAGACCATAATGGTTACTTCCTCAAATCATGTTGAAATTCTTGCAATTCACGAGGCTAGTCGAGAATGTGTATGGCTAAGATCAATGACTCAGCACATTCGTGGAACATGTGGTTTGTCTTCTAGTAAAAATCTTCCGATGATATTATACGAAGACAACACAGTATGCATATCCCAAATCAAAAGAAGATATATTAAAGGAGATAGAACAAAACATATTTCACTAAAGTTTTTCTACACTCATGATCTTGAAGAAAATGATGGCGTCACTGTACAATAAATTCGAGAAATTGGTGTACAATATTGTGACTCAAAGATCTCAAGTGATATTTCCATGAGAGGAAGTAAATATACTCTATTAAAATATATGGAATATGTGTTATTTTTCCTTCACTAGAATTTTTTTTTCCAATGAGTTTTTTTCTAGTAAGGTTTTAACGAGACATATTTTATATATATATATATATATATATATATAATGAGTATCTAAAGGGAATATTATAAATATTATGATAATAGATGCCTATTAGATACTCATGCTTAGTATTCATTAACCATGTGTCATGCCCTCGTTTCCCAAACTGTTGTCAACATTACACATTGTTAGTGTTCATGTAACTCATTCCTACATGCCAAATTGCCTATAAATAGTGACATTTTGTGGGTTTTGAAACACACATTGGGCAAATTCCATGAAAATTGGAGAAAATAGAGAATTAAGAAAAATTTCTTATTTTATATTTTTCTAATTTATTTTATTTTGTTTATTTATATATTATGTTTAATTTATTTTAATATTATATTTTATTTGTATTTGTATTCTTCTTGTGCTCCTTATGTTAGAGAATAATAAATAATTAAGAACATTTTAAAAAATCACAAATGTAGGGAAAAACGTTTTAAACGTGCATTAAATTGAAAATGGTGTTTGAAAGAAACAAATAAATCCCAATTAACAAAGAAATCTTAAATAGAGATATATGTACCAATTTTTTGATTTTTTTTAAATAAATATGACAAAAATAGGGTTGGGGGAAGTAATTTCAAAAATAGGTGTTTTGGGAAAGTATTGACAGTTTTAGGGTAGTGAAATCGTGTACCCGGTACAAGATTTTCATGTGGCATATTCGTGTACCTGGTACACGAGTACCATTTAATCCAGTCGTCAACTGACTGGTTGACCGGTCAAGCGAACTCGTGTACTGAATTTTTTTCTTTTTTTATTTTTTTTCTAAAAGTTAATTGTTAAAACTTAATTCCTTCATTGTTGCTTATAATTTTTTTTTTAATTGTTAAACTTAATTATTAAACTTAATTATATATTTAATCTACAATGAAAACATCTTGAACTCATATTAAAAAAAAAAAACCATGATATTAAATAATATTTACAATTAGTTCTTTTGAGATTTGCAATTTGAAAATGATACAATATGAGATTTAAAAACGACCCCCCGACCCTTACTTCTCATTGGGGTTGTCTTTGTGTCCCTCTAAATTAGGTTTACCCCGTTGTTGCTGTTGTCTACGACGAATACGTCTTCGATCGGTGTCAGCAACATTGAGTTCGTCTTGTTTGTTGAATAATACTTTTCTCTACGTTCATTCAATGTTTGCTGACACATTGAACCCAATTCTGGAAGGTTTTTCACTGAATTATTGTTTGAACTTCGCTGATAAAATTAATTCTATAGAATAAAAAATAATTATTAACAATAATTCATATTATGTATACTGGAAATGTATATTTAATATCTTTACCATGCCAGTAATAGTAAGCCGGCCGTCTAGTCAGATAAATCGCCTCGTGATCGAATTGTACTAGGGAAAGTAGTCGTCTGATATAGCTGGCCCATCTGTTAATTCTCCCGTGCAAAACGATCACGTTCATCCATGCTTATAGGATAAATACTCCGCTTGGATTCGACGTTAGTCTTGGTCGTGCTTACCTCTTAAATCGATCGTGTAGTTTCTGGAGTGTATAGGACAAACAAAGGTATCGTTTGTCGCATCCCGAACTGTCTCAGCACACGATCTGGATGATGCCACTCTACTATATAAGAAGCATATAAGAGGGCTAATAGTCAACTAGATGTTCTTCACCATCATGACAATAATCAGGTAAGGATGACCAAATCTGTGAGTATGGCGTCCAATAACCTAACAAAAAAAAAAAAAAGTATAACATATAAATTTTTTTAAATATTCATTTATATTCATATTTACTACCTGATTAGGTGTCAGCATGTCGAATGTTTTCCTGTATACGAGCAACATATTTGCTGACTGTTTAGAGGCAACTAATACACCACTCCATCTTAAAATTTATAAAAAAAATACAATTAATTTATATCTTACATAAAATGGTAACAAAATAAATATATAAATAAAATAATACCTGGCACTAAGTGGCCGATGATCTGGGCCTGTAGTTGGACTTGTGTGCTACGATTGGAAATCGATTATAAGCCCACACTTGGTAATAGTATCAGTGGCCTCGCTATTTCCAACGTTTGTGCATTGGAAGCCCGAAAAAGTTCTCTGTTACAACCATGCATGACATGCATCCCCCACAAGTACATACCAGCGTGCTCGAAATCAGACAATAATGGGAGGAACATGAGATGCACCAGAGTATTTGACTTGTCGGCAAATAAAAATCCTCCAATAAGCTGCAGGATGTATGCTCGTGCGTACCTACGTACGCTGATGTCGTCGGCATCGGGAGGTAATTCGAGAAACTGGGATGCCAACCAAGGGATACTCAATCTTGATCCCTTCAGATCCTCTGGTAGAACACCTAAGAGCTCTTCACAGACGTTCTTCCAGTCATACTGTAGTGATCCTATCAGTGGTTGCTCGTCCACTCTTAACTCAAATTGTATGGCAACATCCTACAGCGTAATAGTGCATTACCCACAGGGCAGGTGAAATATGTGGGTCTCTGGTCTCCTACGCTCAACTAAAGCAGTAATTAGGTGCCAATCAAGTTGAATGAAACCAATCTGTGCAACCCCAAGAAAACCCGCCTCCTGAACGTATGGAATAATGCGATGATCAAATGGGATAGTACTTTGTGCAGTCGCCTCCCTCCTCCAACAACTCAACAATATAGTGGACGAACTATCCCATACTACCTGTGAACAATGCGTGTTTTGTTGGTACAATTGGACAGAATTAGAAGGACCAGGCTCCATTACCTAAAAAGTTCAAATTATATTACATACTAGAATCAATAACATAAAAGATACATAAAAAGTACATAAGAAAATAAAATTATTTAAAATAAGTTTATTAAATAAATTCATTACATAAATTCATTATAAATACAGAAAGAATACAAATACATGAAATATACAATTACATAAACTATACATAAACTAAATCATACATAAACTATACATAAACTAAATAATACATAAACTAAATCATACACAAACTATATATAAACTAAATCATACACAAAACTATACAACATAAACTATATAATACACTATATATAAACTATACATAAATTATATATACATAAACTATACATAAATTATACATACATAGTTATACATATATAAACTATAACTATACATAAACTATAACTATTTATACATACATAAATTATAACTATTTATACATACATAAACTATAACTATACATAAACTATACATACATAAACTATACAAAAATGTAGGAATATACCAAGCAAAATTCAGCCCAAAAACATGCAAAAACATACATATAAATATAGATCAACTCAACTAGAGAAAGAAATATACCAAGCAAAATTCGGCAGCAAAAAATGTAGGAAAATCGAGCAACACAACCACTAGGTTCGGTGAAGATCAAATGGAGGACTGAAAGTCGAGCAAAATCGAAATTTTGGAAGATTTCGGTGAAATAGAGGCTTCGGTGAGGAAAATCAATAATAGTTTCGGTGAGGAAAAATGGCGGTAGGGAATAAGAATCGTCGTTTCGGTGAGGAAGAAGAAGGTTGGGCGAATGTTTTAATGCGAGGGAATCGTGTACCCGGTACCTGACTTAGGGTAATCGTGTACCCAGTACACGATTTCCTCAGTCAAATCTACATGACTACCACGCCAGACTGGGCGTGCCAGGTGGCTAGGAAATCGTGTACTCGGTACACGATTGAGGCCTTATCGTACACCCGGTACACGATTTAGGTGTAATCGTATACCCGATACAAGATTTAAACACCTATTTTTGGGAATACTTTCCCCCAACCCCATTTTTATCATTATTTATTAAAAAAATTCCAATTTTTTTGAACAAGTGTGTACAATGATTTAATAGGATATGAACATTAAGAATTATTTGATATTTGACAAAATAGGAAACCACTTTGTGTATTTATCAAACTAAACAAACTTTGGGTATAAAAATACTTGTAAGAAAATTTAGCCAAGCACATGATAAAATGAAAAATGACTTTTCAAAAAAATATTTTCCCTTTAGTTATATAAAAATTCAAGTTTGAGATTTAAATTCATAAAACTTCTAGTGGAAAAGATCACATAGAATTTTGAATTCTCTTTGCGGAGAATGTGTGTTTTATTGCTTAACTCAAAGGTCTTATCCATGGGGATCTAATCTATGTACAATTTTGCGAAAATTATAATATATTGCAATATCTTATAGATTCGAAAAAATATATTATACTTTTTTTTTTTTTTTTAAGATAATAGGAACTTTATTTACGCTACATAGGCCATAAGAGAAAAATCTTGTACAGATAAGAAACATCTATCCATTCTTGAAAGAGAACAAAACCTAGCTTTTTTAGCTAAGGCATCCATCAATGAGTTGCAGCCTCCATAGATGAAGGAGAATAAAATTTATTCAAATGAATCTGATAGATCCTAGATTTCCAACAGCCAACACAAGCTTTCTCCTCTTGAAGAAGTCTTCCAATTGATTAAATTCAAAGGTTCCAAGCAGTTAGATTTTACATAAAGCTACAAAGGTTCAAATGAGAGAACATCACGTGCTACATAAAGCTTAAAGGTTATTCCAAGACTTCAACTTTAAGGACATCACGTGCTCCGCTTTCCTAAGTCAAGCGTACTCATTCAAATGAGAGAGAATCAGATGATCAAGTACTAAAGATCGAGCCACATCGCATCAAATCAATACAAACACAAGTTCAACTCCATGAAACAAGTTTCTCCAAAAACCTCGGGCGAATAATAGTGTTTTGATGTAATCCTTTCTTTGCTGATATTTCAGTAAAGTAACTCAAAATCCATATTCTTTTCCAGATTTTTTCCGCCCTTTGATAGATGAATAATGCGTGCTCTACTGATTACTCTTCCTGTTTGCAACATGGACACCATGGTGATATTTCCAATCCTTTTAACTTCAGATTTTTATTAGTTGGGAGAATGTTATCGATAGCTTTTCAGATAAAATGTTTGGTTTTGTTTGGGATATTCAGGGACCAAAGATTTATTCCATACACTTGACATTGCATTTTCACTAGATGAATGTTTTATAGATTCTATATTTACATAGAGCTTGTAACCACTTTTGACATGTTTTTGGTCAAAGTGCCAAATAAATTCATCTCTCAATCTTCTGTTTATAGGAATGCCTCTGATTATTTCAACATGACAATATGAACATGCTTCTTTAATCTTCTTTTCATTCCATCTACCATTAGGAGTTAATCAGCCCAAAGGATCTAATGCAATTTTAATAGAAGAACCATCCCCATAAGAAAGAAGGATTAGGACCTTCCTCAACCGATAGAATATCTCCATTTCTAAAGTATAAGCTTTTCCAAACCAAAGACACAAATGATTGAGGCTTCATTAGAATTCTATAAACTAGCTTGGCTATTAATAATTGGTTGAAACCAACTAAGTCCTGAAAATTTAATCCACCAAGAGATTTAGGAAGACATATTCTACTCCATTTCCACCAATGAATCTTTCTTTTAGTAGGTGAAGAGCCCCACCAAAATCTTGCAAAAGTATTTGTAATATCTTCACAAAATTTATTTGGGAATCTAAAAGGACTCATAGCATAAAACAACAGAGTCTGCACCACACTTTTGATCAATATTTCTTTTCCAACAACTGAGAACAACTTTTGCTTCCAGCCTTGAATCACCTTGCCAACCCTTTCTTGAATAAAGTTGAAATCTCTTAATTTATTTCTAGTAAAATTGGAGGGGAGATCAAGATAGGTTCTCAAGTCCCTTACTGGATTAACTCCTAGATGCTGCTTAAGAATTGGCTTCGGTCAGTATGAACATGGGGAAAAAATATTACTGCAGATTTTGTCATGTTTATACATTCGCCTGAGACTTTTTCATACAAATGAAGAAGCTTTTCAAGTTGATACATTCCAACTTCTTAACTTTACAAAAAATGATGTTGTCATCTGCAAAAAGAAGATGAGTTATTATTGGGCAAGAAGGGGAGATGGAGATGCCAGAAATCAAATCATAATTGTTTGCTTGATGGATCATAAAGGATAATCCTTCATCTATTAGGGTGTTTGTGGATTTTAGGGATGTTACTTTGAATATCAAATTTACAATTGATTGATTTTGTATGGATTTCTAAATTATTTATGTTTAATGCTTTTAATTAATTGGTCATTAATTGAATGAACCTAAGTTAATTAGATGTCTCGAGAGAGAGTTTAATTCCCTGGACCCAATAATTTAGATTGTTATTCGAAATTGCATGAGAGTGAATTTAGAATAATAAGGGGTGCGATTGAAGGGTCTTAATGTTGTAACTATTCAAGCAATATAAGAGATTCAGGTCGATAGGTAGTTATTAAGATGGTTTGAGCTCGATAGAGGATTTCCAAATTTTAGAACTTCTAGCCTCAATCTATCAATTTCAATCAATTGCATGTCATATTTATTGGGATTGGTGTCTTAATTCTCCCAGAGTCTCGTTATTTTGTAAAAATACACATTGTTCAATGAATAAAATAAGTGTTATTTAATTCTGGCATTTATTCATATCCAATAAACAAAACTCCTTGGTTATCTTATGTGCACTTAAGCATGTATATGTGATATACAAGTGGATCATGCCTTGTGATAACCTAAATCGGTCTGTAGTATAAGGATTAAGGTGGGATACCTGATCCTTATGACACTACGGATACGACCTACTTTGTAGAGGTTTGCAAGTGTTGTAAACTACAATAGATGGTAGATCCTGACCATTCATGTGGAGACGTGGAGTAGGGGTGTCCTATACAAAGAGTTTGTATAAGACCTGAACCACGAGATGACTAGACTCAATATATAACGCCGTTGATACTAGAGACTTGCATCTTACCTAAACGACCATAGGTGACACGACCTCAATCCTAAGTGTTTTGTGAACTCCTGGCTTTGAGGGCGGTCTTTTGATTAGTATGGGTGAGAGTGGCCAGATTGTCAACTCAACATGCATACCTCTTTGGGGACTTGTTTGATCTGGGAGCTGGGAACTCAATCTACAATATGAAATTCACTCATTTCCTGAAGCAGGGATAAGTAGAGAGATTGCTCCCTTAAGGGCTGATTCTGGGGCTTAAACATAGTGGCCACAGCTTCTCTTTGGAAGAGAAGACTTAGTCATAGTATGACTATGACTTATGTTCATTAGAGGGATCGGTGGTACTTAAGGAGACAAATGTAACTACAGGGGCATAACGATTATTGGCCCAGCTGTACTTACGAGTGATCTGTGAAGGGTTGTCGTACTGCTGATTGGTTAAGATGGACACATAATATATCTGTAGTGAGGAGAGTTCAGCTGTCGGTCTTTAGTGGAATGCCTGACAGTTAACGGATAGTGGATCCCGTGACTAAAGAGTTTAGTCAGTTATTCAAGTACCGTTGGAGCTTCAAATCTACAGGTTCATGAGGTCCCTTGGTAGCTTGGATTCATGTTGAGGGTTAGTTCTTGATGTTGATTTGAAATGTTCAAATTGACAAGAGATGTTTTGATTATATATGATATAATCGGTATGATGTATAAGATACATCTAGTGGAGGATTGATGTAAATGAGATTTACATTAAGTACCATAGAATAGAAAAAGAACTATGGTTTATATGTTTCATGAGATGAAATATTAAAACTATAGGTTATAAATATAGTATGATAAGTTAGTTATCATTTATGTTTATAACAATATTAATTATTAGATAATTAATATTTTTTCTTTTAAATAACCAAAGTAGTAGGTGTTTATTGGATCATGGTAACCGTGAGTTTAAAAAGAAAGTAGTTTCCTATTTTGAAAAGAAGTTTTTTTTTTTTACAAAACTTTGAAAAGGAAATTTGAGTTTTCTCTTCGGCGAAAAAGAAGCTCACGAGTCGTCAAGTAAATACAGATTTACTAAACGACAGCTGGGCAAGCTAAACGATTGTGCAGATGCGAGCTAAACGATCGTGCAATGTTTACTAAACGATCGCATAGCTTTGCTAGACGATCGCTAGCTCAAACTAAACGATTGTGTAGAGTCTGTACGCGACAGACCGAGCTAAATGATAGAACTAAATGATCGCATAGCTTTTGCTAGACGATTGCATAGTTTTATCTAAACAATTGGGCATTGACCTATGCGATAGGTCTCCGACTTCTCCCACTTGTCTAG
>NC_052352.1:36605326-36608572 GCF_009727055.1 Benincasa hispida
GAAAAGTTCGAGTTCGTCGAGTCGTTCGTGATGAAGCTTTGACGCATGGCGATGCAATTCTCAATGAAGAAGAAGACCAAGCGTTGGTCGGGTTGTGTAGCCGCAGGTAAACGATCGTAGGGATTTTACTAAGCGATCGTTTAGATTTTTCGTTCTAGACGATCGTGTAGTATTTTCTAATCGATCGTTTAGCTAATGCTAAGCGATGGGCTAAATCGTTTACCATATCACGTGGTATTGGTTGCGCGATCGCGTAGGTGCTGGAGGTAAGCGATCGTAGTGGGAGCATGTGATGCTCGTCATTTAGTAGAAGGTGCACGCTAGACGATCGTGTAGTTAACAAACTTCATCGCTTAGTTATTACCTATGTGATCGTGCGTATGCGATACGGAGGCACTAGCTAAGCGATTGCTTAGGCGATGGTGCTTCACGGCATCCTAGTCGTTTAGACGATTGTAGAAGGCGGGCGTTATGCGGGCCGCGCTAAGTGATCGTGTACTTCAGGCTTCATCGCTTGGTAAAGGTACACGATCGTGTAGTAATAACTAAACGATCGTTTGGATTTTTCTAGACGATTGTGTAGTAATTACTAAATGATCGTTTAACTCTGAAGCGCTAGTGAGCGATAGAGCAAAGAGTTTGTTTTATAGTGTAGACGATTGCAGGGAGCTTTGTACACGATGGATGGTTGGAGAAGCGATGCTTTGCCGAGCGGTTCAAGACCCGGTTCGCCTGTTTGAACCAGAGACTCCTTGTCTTTGTAATAGTTAGCTTTCCCTTTTGTGTTTTATGGCAATATTACCCGGTTCATCAACTTTGGTTGCCTATACATGTGATGTATGGTACTTATATGTCAAAGTATTTGTCGTATAGTTAAAAACCCATCTTAAGTTGTGAAATTATTCATGCATCATGTATTATAAATGTTATAATCTTGCATGAAGAAATTACTTGAAAGCATGCACATGCATCATAAAATATAAGAGTTATATTTTGCATGCATTGAGCATTATCATGCATCATCCTTTTATTATAAATGTTATAGTCTAAGGGTGAATGGAAGCATGTTTTGCTTGTTTCATTGCTATTTTGTATAAGTGTTATATAAGAGAAGTAGCAATGAGTGGACAATGCATTGAGCATGACACTTAGGCTATTTATAATGGTTATGAATGCCTTGCATGTGTTAGCTGCGCATTGTGGTTGTTTTCGTTTATAAGTGTTATAAAGGAAATTGGACCTGAAATCAATAATTCAGAGTTGCATACGGATATAGGGTGAACTCAAGTTTTTTAAAAGAGTTTTAAAATTGGATTGAGATAGACCTAAGTTCAAATGGTTTTAAAGAGTTTAGTAACCTAGATTAATCTTTTAAAATCGGTTTAATAGGATTAAATTGGTTGGAATAAAAGATTAAATTTGTTGTAAATCTATTTATAAGGGACCTTTTGTCTAAGGCGGGTTCTGGCTAGGCTGGGGTTCTTAAGTTGACAGAAACGTAACACCCCTACCTGAGAACCTACCTGGAAAGGTGAATTAGATAGATTTTCAATAAGCATGCGATGTTTTGGTCAAAGACTCCGTTAAAGAGTTTAATGGATGATGATCAAAATTTGTTCAACTATCCAAGGTGAAAGTTACTTTTGGGAAAACCTAAAAGTCACTCAGTTAAAATCCTTAGCCGTGTTTTTTTTCTAAGTAAGCTAAACCCTAGGTTATAAAATACTCAGTGGGAGAAGGAAGTGTATCAGATATATCTATGATTCTACTCACGTTTCTCCCTATATGTTTACACCGTGAGATTTATGCTTGGCCTCGAGATGCCCTAGGATGCATCCCCCTTCGGATTGTGTTTGCATGAGTCAATATCAAGGTGAATGGAGAGAGTATTTATAGTAAGTGGGTGAAGGGTGTGTGACAACACGTCCTATGGTCTCTGTCATCGGTTCACAATGTGAGATCATTCTGTACGCCCTCGCGTCGCCTTCGGAGCGGCCCCCTTCAGATGTGTTTTTGTGCAATTGGTCAATATCAAGGTGAACTTCATAAATGGATAGGGTCGCTCTAGGTTTTGCCCCAATCAGATTTTTTTCCTTTCGGATTGGCCTTTTGGGACGGACCTCTAGGGCTTAAAATGGTGGGTCACACTTACAGAAGATTGTTATGTGAGTTAATGATCTCTTGGCCAAATCAATGATGACTAGTCGTTATAGGAATAAGAGTTGTTCTGGTATTAATGATTGGTTGAGATCTTCTCCATTCAGAGAAGGGATAACTGACCTCCCTTCAGCGACTTTTGTCCTAAACCTTTGAAGCGTCATTGCAAAACTAGATGTCACACATGGTTCATGTTAGTTTTACTAAAACTTTATTGGATGTTGTTTTGTTTTACAATGGGTATTTGCTTAAAACCTAACGTAGGTCAATGTGTTTTTCTTTTCAGTAACTCATTAGTATTTCCGTTTAAAGCTTTTAAAAATGATCGATTATTTACAATGGAAAGAATCGTGTGAAACGAATTTCGTGGCAAACGACCTCCATCCCACTACTCTCCAAAAGAGGAGACAAGACACTAAATATGATTTATTGGTTTTGGAGACATGTCTGGTAGAGAATGATGATTATGTCTGGATCCATGATTCAGGTGCTACCAATCATGTCAGTTCCTCTTACCAAGGATTTAGTTCCTGGCAAACGTTGCCATAGGGAGAGATGACTTTTCGAATCGGTAATGGTGAGGTTGTTTCAGCTGTTGCTCTAGGCAGGTTGAAGTTATTTGTTGACAAGAAACTTTATCTGTTACTGGATAATGTTTTTGTAGTTCATCATATTAAGATGAACTTAATCTCGATTTCTTGTCTCATTGAACAAGGCTATACCGTCTTCTTTTATGAGAATAAAGTGTTTATTTTCAAGAATGGAGATTGGTTCTGTAATGGAAAATAACTTATATGTACTAAGATCGTTAGTCATAAAAGCCTTGTTTAATACTGAAATGTTTAGTAGGGCAACAACAGCTAAAAGACAAAAGGTTTCTCCAAAGGAAAACGATCATCTTTGGCATCTAAGGTTAGGTCACATCAACCACAATAGGATTGAGAAGTTGGTGAAAAGTGGATTTCTAAAGAGCTTAGAAAAAAAACTCCTTGTCGGTATGTGAATCATGCCTCGAAGGCAAGATGACCAAATGACCTTTTACTGGAAAAGGTTACAGAGCCAAGGAAGCCTTGGAGCTTGTACATTCAG